>NC_072736.1:99878749-100109297 GCF_026930045.1 Uloborus diversus
TACGGGGAAACTGAAAGTCAATGTAGATTCCGTACTTGAAGGCGGATTTTTTTCAAACAAATTTTGTTGGAATTAGCTCTTGACGCCATACTCCAGACTCCAACTCCGAGAATTTAGGGGCACCTGATTCCGAATCCGACTCCTGTGCCCGACAATTAATCGAACTTCGACTCTGACTTCGTAGCTTTGGCAAACATTTTACACGGAGGACAAATGACTGACTCCGATTCTTGGATATTCGCCTAAGACTCCTTTATCCCAAAATGAGATTGACTCCGACTTCGACTCCGCAGCTATGGTTTTGACTGTGAAATAATTATTGTTGCTCTGACTTGTTTTTATTTTTACGCTAAAGTTTTAATTTAGGCATTCAGTTTTCGGCGAATAAACTCGAAGTCATTTATGTTTCTACATAAAGATATGCGCAGCCGATTTTTTTTCCTTTTTTTTTTTTTTGACAATGAAAATTATTTCTTTAAGTTGACATTTTATTGTTTTTATTTATTTTGGTAAGTGCATCAATTCATTTAAAAAACTGTTTTTGGCAACAGGGAAAAAGAAACGATTTTTTTTTTTTGATATGATGTATTTATTTTAATGAGCTTATTAATTTTAATTATTATTTTTTCGTTTTGAAAGCTGTTAAAGATTTTTTTAATGGAAAAAAGTGTATTAGCTGCTTTGTTTAAAAGTTGCTGCTATTTTATTTGTTCGGTTTTTTTTTTTTTTTTTTTTTTTTTTGTTTTTTGTTTTCTTTCTTACGCATCTAATTTTTTTAGATGAGTGAGGAATATTTTATTCCTAGAAATCCGCTTAAAGTATTTTCAAAATATGTTTGAAAACATTTGCGATTTTAGCTATTTTTGAGATTATTGATCAGGTACTAGAAAGTAGTATGGGTATACGGGAAAGTAGGCTCGTCTAGTTCTAGACAGAACTTTTTTTTTTTTTTGATAAGAACGTTTATGAAAAACAGTGTGGCGAAGGAAAAAGGGGTTATGGTGAATTGTGAACTTTTGCGACAAAGGGGAGAAGGATCAAAAATTTTGAAAAGTGCATTTGTCGGTTTTCCCCTAAACCGTAAACAAACCACAAACACGATTTTTTCAAAAAATACACTATTATTGCGACGTCCAATGCTTTTGAATGGACAATTTTTAATGTAGCAAGTGGGATTCGTTCATTTGACTGTTTGGAATTTAATAATTCTAACGGCAGAGGTCAAGCAACTTACTCAATGATATTAAACTTATTAAAAGAAGCATTGTTCATGCAGAAGTTTTACGTATAATCTGAGTTTTGCAGGATCATTTCATTCGGGAAGATTTCGATAATTATTATATTGGTGGGCGCTCTTCATCTATTGGTGTCAAATTTTTGGCATCAATTGCAGCTCGAGAAATGTTTTGACTTTGCATACGAAAACAAAGAGTAGGGAAATGTATATTTGCATACGGTTGCCACAAAATGGGGGCTGTCCACGAATGAAGTCCCGGTTTAAGGTGGGGTTCACAAAATAGTAACAGATTGTGATAAGGAAGAGGAACGATGTGACAAGAGGAGCATACAATGGGGAAAACGTGACAACAAGCCTTTTTTTAATAGGAACGTTTATGAAAAACAGCGTGACATTGATAAAGGGAAGTGGGGTATAGTGAAGTGCAAAAAAAGTGACAAAGGGGGGGGGGGGAGTCGAAAATGTTGAAAAGTGTAACATCAGTTATGCACCGCCCTTAACCATAAACAAATCACAAAGTCCAAATTTTTTTAAAATTGTACTATTATTACGACGCCCAGTGTCTTGAATGGATAGTTATATGTTGACCCGAATAGTTCGTTCATTTGATACTAGGAAATTTATATTTCTAATGGCGAAGAAGCAACTTATTCAATAATAGTAGTTTTATAAGTAACATTGTTCACACAGAAGTTTTACGTATAAATTGAGTTTTGTGTGATGCTTCATTTCATACGGGAAGCTTTCGAAAATTGAATAATTGGTGATTTTTATCCATTAGCGTCAATTATTTTGTTTCCAATGCCAGTGCGAATTTTTTTTTTCCTTTGCATACGTAAACAAAGAGTAGGGAAACCTTTATTTGCATAGGGTTAGCACAAAGCAACATGATATCCAAAATAAAATTATTCAAGCCAGCAATTTGTCTACCACACCAATTTCTCCATGGGGTTGTTTCCTCCAAATCAAAAGTACTACTTTTAGTGGCTGAAATAGATAGAATAAGAAAAAAAAATGTTGAGCCAGAAAAAAACTTTTATTTTCTCAACGGTTGTTTTTTTTTTTAAAACTTTTTTGAATGTCCGATTTTGGAAATAAGGCGTGTGCGCTAATGGCATCAATGAGTGGCATTTTATCGATTTTGATGCCAACCAATTAATTTCAATCTGCGCAACGACTAAAATAGTTGTTAAAAAATATTAATTTTTTTCAAATTATTTAAAAAAATGGTTAAAACATTTGTTTTTAAGCATCCTCTTTCAGTAAAAAATACTTTGAAAATTTTGGAAACGACCCCATTACCGAAATATCCCTTTTTTTCCATTTATTTTGAGATTAAAAGATAAAAAACAAAATTGGAATAAATTATTACTGTAGTATTGTGTGTCCTTTTAAAAATTGTATGTTTTCAGATATGCAGTAAACATAAGTAAGAGTAGAAATAAAAATGTTGGAAATAGTTAAATTCATACAAGTTTTCTCACATATTCATTCATAAATATGGTCGAATTTCGACCACTGGGCAAAAAACTAGTATATATTCAAAGCTGTGTTAAGCCACAATTCTATTTTAAATTTTCGAATATTGCAAAGGAAATTTTCTATTTTTAGATCAATGGCTTTCTGAGAAGCATGAAATTGAACTTAGCTCTCCTGTTGTAGAGAGAGAAACCTCCTGTCATTTTCGTTTCCAGGAAAAGGAGTAATAAATTTTAAATCTTCTATTTTGCTTGGGAAAACCATTCTCTTCCATTTTCCTGATGTTTTTCAATAAAGCTACTTTTTTATTCTTTAAGAAAGCATCAATGCTAACTTGTTAATAACTCATTTCTTTTGCTTTCTTTTAAAAGTTAACTTAAAATGAAGTAGGGGAATGTGGGGCAAAGTGAAATAGTTTTGATGACTTAGCTTTTTCAAAATGAACAAATTGGAAGCTCATTTTGAAAATTACAGTTCATGAAGAAAGAAAATTCTATTTTGTAAAAAAACATGCATCGAAACAGTAGTTTTACTTTCTTCTATATCTAATACAGTGACTCCCAAAAGTCTTCGTACACCTACGACTTTCAACGAAATGGGCCCCAATCCATTAGTTAGAATTAATATTTCGGAATGGGTATTTAATTATAAGATCTATGATCAATTTTTAACAAAACTGCATGAAAAGTTTTTAAAAGATATTAAAACGTAATTTTAAAAAAATCAAAAACCAAAAAGTGCCGGAAATTTTATCTCACAAAAGTCTTTGTACACTTTATAAAATGTCTATATATTATTGAATAATTTAACTTTTGATTAAGTTATTAATTAGTAGAATATCATACAATATTCATAACACCTTTTAAACGTCTGGGAATAGATTTCATTTTTTTTCTTTCTTTTTTTTGCGTAATTTCTGAGTTAGTGTTCAGTCACACTTCGAGTCTTACTGTTTCTAGCTCTATTTTCGTTTAAAAGCCCTATTTTTGTAATCTAGCCTCCAGATATCTCTAAATACGTTACATTAAGTTAAAATCTGGAGATTGAGGAGGTATTTTCTAAACTTTAGGACAATTTTTGAGGCACTAGACGCAAACGTTGAAAACCGTGTGCTTCTTATCGTTATCTTGATGAAAAACAAAGTTGTTTCCAATAACCAAATTTTTGGCTAAGAGTTCAAAATTGGTTTTTAAAATATTTAAAGGAACAGCATGATTCATTATTTCATCAAAAAATTACAAACTACCAAGTCTTGATGCTGATATGCACCCTCACACTAGAACACCTCCACCGTCCTGATTAGCTGATCCAAATAAGTTCTTAAGATTAAGTTCCTAATTTTTTCTTCTACTTACAGTTACACAACAATTTAACCAAAAATGTTGAATTTATTTTTATATGTAAGTCACACGTGATTCTAAAACTTTTTTAGCTTATTTATCATTGATTTTGCGACGAAAAGCGTAAGCTTTCTGTTTTTCGCACGACCAAGAAAATTTCTGCGGGAAAAGGTCCCATTTAATCCAGCTAATCAGAGAACTTGGCGAACAATTTTGGTGAAAATTAAATATAAAATGTTTCATTTAACTCTGCAGAAACTTTTACAGCACTCAAATGTGTATTTTTCATAATTTTTTTAACTTTAAATCTCCGATCACGTTTTGTCAACTTTGCTGGTTGACCTTTTCTTACCTTCTTTTCAGTCTGATTCCTTTCTTCAAAGCATTTTATCAAGCACTTTACTGTACAAACAAATAAATTAACTAATTTAGAGACATTTCAAACCAATTTACCACTACTGTGGAAAAAAAAATCAAATTTTGAATGGTGTTTGCGGTTTTTTACGAATACCAGCCATTTTACAGTAATAAGCACAATATTAAGGAATAAATAAACAAAAAATTAAAGCCAAATGACTTATAAGGGTCAACACAATGCAAAAATATTAGTAAAATGGCATATGATAATTTTAATCATGAATTTATTCGAAAATATTTGAGTGTACGATGACTTTTGTGGCGTGTTATTTCTCTGTTTCTTCGTTTTCTGACCCATTTCAAAAAGAAGATCCGTCAATATTTTGAAAAAACCAATGGGTTGTATTTAGAATGACATAGGAATGATGTGAAAAAATATTGAACTTCATATTCAAATTCAGTTTCGAGTTATTTTGGTTTTTGTAAAAAATTTCAAAGTGTACGAACACTTTTGGGAGCCACTGTATATAGAAGAAAGTATTCGTGCAAATTTTCGAATTTCGAATTTTAACGGATTTGAACGTTTTGAGGTGTGCTAAATTCATTCCGACCATTTTTGGAAAATGTCTGTGTGTGTGTGTGTGTCCGTGTCACGTATGTCACGGAAAATGTCTGTGTGTGTGTGTGTGTGTGTGTGTGTGTGTGTGTGTGTCACGTATGCGTGTGACCAGTTTTTTGTGGCCGCTCTACAGCAAAACCTACTGCATGAAATCGAACGAAATTTGGTATACATATGTTCCCCTATGTGAACTTGTGCCCATTGGTTTTCGGCGCGGATTCCTCCAGAGGGAGTGGAGCGAGGGGACGTTGCTTGAGTTATGCGTGCCTGCTATTACCCAAGAAGTAACTGGAGGAATGAAACAAAATTTGGTCAAATGTTGCCCCTAACAGGAACAGGTGCTGATTTAATTTTGGTGTCAATATATCAAACGGGGGTTGAGCTATAAAACGTTTTTTGTCGTCAATTGTGACTGCCGTATCTCAAGAAATAATGAACGGAATCAAACAAAAATTTATCGACCAGTAGCCCTTTAGAGAGTATAAGAGCTGATTCTATTTTGGTGTCAACAGCTGAAAAGGGGGTGGCGCAATCGCACGTTCTTTTCATCTATTGTGAGTGACATATCTCGAGAAGTAATACTATGTTTCTGGATGAAATTTGGAATAAATGTGAATTCATATGTAAGCAGGCGTTGGTTCAATTTTTTCACCAATCGCTCCAAGAGGTGCTGATTTTTTTACTTATTTATTTATAATTTTAATTTGTATTTATTTATTTATTAACTTATTTATTTATTTTTTTTATTTATTTATTTTATTTATTTTTTTTTATTTTATTTTATTTTTTTTTTTTTTTTGCGAATAGAAATAGCTTTATTCCCAACTCCAATAAATTATAGGGAGCGCTGCAGTCACTGTCTAATGGCGGATGAAAAAGGTAAAACAAACAAATGGCGTAAGTTATAACTTGCTTTGACGCTTAGTGAATGACAGTAATTTTTCATCGTGTTTGTGGGAAGCTTTCTATTCTATTCCTCTGAAATTACATTGCATCATAAACTGTCTAAAGCCTGTAATTTACCCAAAAGAAAACACGTCGAATGGAATGTTTTACCTTTTTCTTTAGTATTGTTAATCACCGTAAGGTAGCGTATTCAAGCTCTGGAGTTGCGAATTAATGCAACAATAATAAACATAAATCATAATAGACTGTCGTCTGCGTATTTCCCGTCATTCTAATTGTATGGAAATGATCGGAAATATTATCTCATAGACTAATAATAAGAATAGACCGAGCTATGGCAACCCTTTTGCTGCTCATAAACCAAACCATGTGACTGGTGGATATCCTAGCAACAGCGGGCGTTGATCGTAGCAGACTATCAACGCCCGCGAGAAATAAAATAAATAGAATTGATGGAACACGGAAGAATGATCTTTCATGGAGCCCGATTTGTAAATTTGTTATTCTAACTTGTAAATATTTTGTTAATATAGTGAGATTTTCGTTTAGATAGTACTGTGCATTTTCTTTAGTCAATTTCAATAACTCTCTAAGCCATTAAAGATGCAAGCGCCCAAAAAGAATCGGCAAACGGTTAGATTTTTATCTACGATTTCAATTTGAGATACCGATTAGTACATTTTTACGTTAACGCAAAAGGTTAACGCCATTACGTTCACGCCAACGCTGATGTAGCAGTTCCAAATGAAATAAAAGTTACTGAAAACTGTGATCAAAAACTAATTACTAATGTTAAAATAATGCATAACTAAAAGAAAAACAGTTCAATCTCTGCACCCTGAAAAAAATTATAATGAAAACACATTACGTCTTAAAATACATGTCGAGTGCCAAACTATAGATAATGTTGCCATCTAGCAACCATGCTGCCAAAGTTTTCGCCAAGCCTTCCACCATTCACATGATGTATCCATGAACCAATTTTTTCATCAGCAAATCTGGGAAAGCTCGGTCTACTCTTATTATTAGTCTATGGAATGATAAATCGTAATAGACTGTCGTCTGCGTTTATCTCGTGATTTGAATTGCATGGAAATGATCGGAAATATTATCTCAATAATTTAAAATTTTTAACTGTTGCCATCTCGTGTTTGCTAACAAGTAAATGTTTGTAATTATTTTAAGCAAGGCTTTTAAAATAATTTTCAATTTTCATTCTTTGCTTTTCTTTTGAGATAAATCAGGAATTCGGTACTCCAGCGCTCGAATACGCTACCTTGCGGTGATTTATAAAACTGCGAATGCAACTAAAACATTGCCACGTTGCGCTCCACGTGTATCAGTTGACGTAAACGCGGTCAGTTTGTTCTGAGTAACGCATTCAACATGTCTAAGAACGCCTTCAACAACAGAAATTAATTCGTCCCTTAGTAGTATTCTCGAGCTTCTCAAAATAATGTTAGTTTTCCTTATTTCTTTCAAAAAAGTATTAAATGATGGAAGCGTAAACAAGAAAACTCTGGATTAACAAAATTGGATAACGTTATACCAGGTAAAATTTTTTATTGTTTGTATGAATTTGTAAGAATATGAGTTTTTTTTAATCTTAAATTAATTTAATTAATCATATTTTACAGCAGCATTTAAATGGAATGGACAGTATGCAAAATATTTTCTTGAATTTATTATCGTAGAACAAAATGAAAAATGTTTAACCGAGAAAGAATTTACTTTATTCCTTTTATTCTCAGCTGAAAGGTTTCGCCAAATTTGTTTAGGGTTATAGTTTTGGAATTGTGCGAGCAAAGTAGCCTTGGCGAGATTTCGCGTTTTTAGTTAAACCATTTTTAATTTTTATCATGAGTGGAATAAAATGATAGTAAGATTACAGAATTCGATAAGTAAAAAGAAATAATGGTCAATCAACTGAAAAGAAAACTACCACCATATATAAACTGTGAGTACACATTTTATTTATTTTGTTCTGAGTGAATTTGAATAAATATCAGTTTTTCAATTCGATGAAAAAAAAAACGAACTTAACAACATTGACTGGACACTTTTCCTTAACCTAATTCCACATAAATGATTTAAATAACCTTTGTTACTACAGTATCCTACTGAAATAGACAGTATGCAAATAAATTTTCTTGAAAATATTTATCGCAGAACAGATTGAAAAATCCAGAAAGAACGTTAAGAATTTGAACAATAAAAAATAAAAGCTCGCCAAAAATCTGTTTATAGGGTTATGGTTTTCAAATTGTGTGAAAGAATAATGTATCTTGACAAGATTTCGCATATCCGGTAAATCATTTCCATGACGAATGAATTAAATGCATGATTTCTTTGGATATCCAATCATATATCCATAGGGTATAACTTTGATATACACCCCCAAAAATTACGCGCCAAATCTGGCATTCCCCACGGACTTTTTAGGGTTGCTGTTCCTTATTTTGGTGTTGCCAATTTAGGTTTTTTCAGCTTTTAGGTTTTTACTGTTGCCAAATTTAGTATTTTCATGTATTTTGTACCATTTTTTGAGTTTTTTTTTAAAGTTTTGTGGCAACAATTTTTGTGGCAACAAAGTTTTGTGTCAACAAAAACAAAAAAAGTCGCCAAATTTCCGATTTGGGGGGGTATGTAAAACTTAAGAGCTTTTATTCAATAACAACGTAAACATCAAAAACGTTACATCACTTAATCATCAAACGTAAATCTCTTTCTCAAACTCGATAATTCCGAAAAACATCCAACGTCTTACAAAAATCGTAATTCCAATCTCCATCGTTGCCATTCTCAATAACCCAAGTTCTTGCTTACAATCGGCCATCCTACAATCTAGTCGTCCACGACCTAGAGTATATAGTCTTGCAAGTGAATAGGCAACTTCTTGGCTCTTTGCTTACGGAATGTATATACTTCGTCGTTCATATGCTGTGTAGTCTCATCAGTCTCGGGAAACAGGGAGATGAGTTCGCTCGACGGTAACGGTTCGCTAGCTCGTAATTCATCATCTGAATAGCTGCACGTCACATTGTCTAGTGTGCTATCTTCTTCGTTCACAATGTGAAATAGTTTGATTTGTGAAGCGTGTGCAGTAGTCGTATGTGGCCGCCTTTTGCGCCCTTGCCCTTGTGTTCGGAAGTCCGCAACTTGATACACATCTGATGGTAGGACTTTAATTATTGCAAAAGGACCTCGGTACTTGACTTGAGTTTTAGTGCTACTTCCAGTACATTCTGGCGCTCGTTTTATCACAACCACATCGCCAACTGAATACTTATAAGCTTCGCAATGACGTTTGTCAAAACCATGTTTCATTTTCTTCTGAGCTTTCAAAATGTTTTCCCGGGCTTCTTCTCGGAGTGATTCAGGTCGTGAGTATTCATCGGAATCAGGCAGCAAATCTTTTGGAAAATCTCCAAGCTTCACTGGTTTAAAACCGTATAACAGTTCAAAGGGTGGTTTACCTGTCGATTTCCTTGGGGTCCAATTTATACACCGTTGAACATCAGATAGCGTTTTATCCCAATCTTTGTGAGAATCCTTTCGAACAGCTGACGATATCATTGGGATAAGAACACGATTTATTCTCTCGACTTGACCGTTTGCTTGTGGTCTTTGACTGCAATTCAATGTATGTTTTATACCATACTTTGAACAAAACTCTTCAAAACTATCTGACTTGAAACATTGTGCACGATCTGTTACCACACGATTAGGACTTCCAAAATCATTTATAAATTCTTCAAAGTGCTTTAAAACACATTTAGATGAGCAGCTGGAACAAGGACGTAAACGTACAAATTTTGTCAAGTTATCAACAAATACCAAGAGTTCGTTATTGCGATTTGAACTTAGAACAAAAGGACCCAGAAAATCTAAATGAATTATGTCAAATGGTCGTTTTCCTGGTGGGATAGGGTTTAGTTTTCCTTGAACTTTTCCTGATGGAATTTTCGCAAAGGCACATGTTACGCATTGTCGTATATGTTGTCTAATGTAGCTGATCATCCGGGGAAACCAAAACTGTTGAGATATTAAAGAGACAACTTTATCTACTCCAAAATGTCCAGTAAAATCATGAAATCGTACAGCAAGATACTTTCGCATCGACTTGGGCATTACGAATTGTTTTCTTTTCTTCCCATCTACAACTGGCACATGGTATAAAATGCCGTTGATAAGTTCAAATTTGGCATCAAGATTCTTCTGCTTGTTCAGTTTAGGGTTTTTCAACATTTCAATAATAGCTTGCAGTTCCTCATCTTGTGACTGTATCAGGGCTACTTTGTCCTCTTCCGTAGCAATGTATAACACTATAGGCTCCGACTGATTATCGTTTCCCTTGTCTTGCCTACACTGATTTTCATCATCAGCGTTTTCAATTGGAGCACGACTTAGGGCATCCACATGCAGCATTTGAGATCCAGGTCTTTGTTTTACTTCGTAGTCGAATTCGCTCAATTGCTCAGCCCACCTGGCAATTTGTGGTTTTATATTTCTTTGACTGTTCAAATAAGCTACTGCAGAACAATCCGTAACTAGTGTGAATCTGAGACCAAGAAGCAAGGGTCGAAGTCTATTAACGGACCAAACTACAGCTAATAATTCTAATCTGCTAGAGTGATACTTTTCTTCATCTGTGGTTGTTCTCCGACTAACACAGTAAACAAGATGTAACAAATTATTTTCATCCCGTTGAAGTAACATACCCGCCAATCCCAAAGAACTTGCATCAGTGTGAAGTTCAGTTTCATGACGTGGATCAAATAATTTCAAAACTGGCTTTGACGTTAATATTCTACGAAGCCTCTCAAATGCTTCTTGGTGCCTATAATTCCAGAGAAACGATTGGCCACTCTTCAATAATAGAGTAAGTGGAGCAGCAATGGAGGCATATCTTTTAATGAATCGTCGAAAGAATCCTGTCAGTCCTAAGAATCGGCGTACTTCTTCCTTAGACTTTGGTACAGGAAATTCAGAAATTGCAGAGAGTTTTCTCGGTCCAGGTCGAATACCTTCTCTGGTCACAACAAATCCCAAGTATTCAACTTCAGACATTCCAAACTCACATTTTGATAATTTCAGAGTTAATCCTGCATTACTTAAACGTTTAAGCACTTCTCGCAGTTTAATCATCATGGTTTCAAAATCTAAGCATCCAAAAAAAATATCATCCACGAAACACGATACACCATTCCACAATAAATCTCCCAAAGCTAGCGACATACACCGTTGAAACACGGAAGGACCATTCGCTAAGCCGAAAAACATACGTGTTGGTTCAAAATGCCCATCGGGAGTGGTAAATGCTGCTTTTCGAGAGGATTCATTGTCCATTGGGATCTGGTTAAAACCTTGGCAAGCGTCAAGTATGCAAAACAAATTATAACCAGATAGTTGGTCGAGCAAATCATCAAGGCATGGTAAGGGGAATTTATCTTTGACTGTTTGAGAATTTAATTGCCTGTAATCGATTACCATCCGATATTCCCCCGTTTTTTTCTTTACTAGCAAAACTGGACTACTATATTCGGAAGAGCTGTCTCTAACTATTCCTTGTTCTTTTAATTCTTGAATAATATGGCGTAACACTTCCCGTTCATGATGAGAAGCACGATAAGGTGAGCGAGCTACAGGTGAGCTACCTGGTTTTTCAGAAATACACATCAATATATTATTGACGCATCCAAGTTCATCCGGTTTTAGTGCTATGCATGCTCTGTATTCATTCAATAAATTGCAAATTTCCTGTTGTTGTCGAATGTCTATACAAGGGCCGACTTTAATGTCTTCACGTGTAATCTTTTGCCTAATGACTTCTTTTGCCATCAAAATATTAATTTTTCTACTGTCTTCTACTGAATCAGTTTCATTAGGGATTTGGTCGATCTTGAGAGGCTCAGGTTGTAAAATCCCTCTTTTAATAACGTGATTTTTTTTGAGATGCATAGTTTGGTAACTAAAGTTGGCGACTGGTAGTATTGTTTTACCACCATCAAGGTAAACTGCTGTTTCAAGATCTTCACTTTGTTCCTTAACTAACACAATTCCTTTTTTCTGATCAACGTTGCTTACTACATGGATTAATTGCACCGTACGGGGTTGTATTTGAACAGGTTCGGAAACTCTGAATACAACTTTTTCTGGGACTTCATCGACTTCGATATTGCACATCTTCTTAAACTCACTGATATGAAACAGTTTAGACATCCCCTGCTTTCGAACCATGACTAAATCGGGAAAATCTATAATGTCATTTCCAATGAGAATATTAGGTCCCTCAAAAGTGCCATCGGACACCACATAAAGCTTGACATCTGTCAAATGTACATTGTCCACTGTTACTTGTGCTGTGACTATTTTAAAAGACTCCGTAACTCCACCGATACCCCGTATGTTGGTTGAAATTTTACTTAAGATGATCGCATTTATTTTAGTTACAAATGTTTCTTTAATCATTGATATGTCTGCTGCGGTATCCATAATTGCCTCCGTAGTGATGCCGTTAATAACGATAGTCTTAGTACTTACGTTTCTGTCCGAAGGATTCGAATGAGAAATGTTCACTAGAGGAGAAATAGAGGGTTTTTGTGGACAATCCTTTGTTCCATGACCTTCCATTCTACACCTGGTACACAACTTGGGTCGTCTCAATTTTAGACAGTCACGAGAAAAATGTCCCTTTTCATTGCAGTTATAACATACTATGGATTCTGTAGCTCTAACACGCGAAATGTCTTTATTCCAACTTTCGTTTGAAGTATGATTCTTTCTCAAAATAAACTCTGGACGGTCATTCACTTGAAGTTTACCCTTAAAAGAATTGTCCAGTTCTATGTATTCATCTATCTTATTAGTCAATTCAATTGGTGTATTTAATGATGACCATGTGCTCAAATAGTAATCTCTTACTGCAGAAGGAGCCACCTCTTTGATACGATCAGAGATTATCAGTCCTTTTAAGTCGTCCACACTCTCAATTTTCAGTCCTGTAGTCCATCCGGTAAAATATGTTTCTAACTCATAATAATATTCACGCCAGCTCTTTCCATCCTTAATCTTATGTGAGTAAAATAGTTGTCTGAACTTTTCGGGACTTAATTTATATCGCTTTAAAAGCAAATCTTTCACGTAAGCATAATCTTCGGCATTTTTTTCTGGTTCTTTCAGAATTAATTCAACAATATCACTTGGCAATACTCCAGTAAGACACGCCATCCACAATGTCGATTCCATTTTAACTCGCGTCATCACTCTTTCGAAATGGACAAGATACAACCCTATGTCGTCGTTAATTGAATCGAATTTTCTTAACTGAGCTTGCCAATCCACCTTTGGTAATTCTGACACTGCGCTGCTGGTAATAGTCTTTGCTTCTGACTCTAATTTCTTTAACTGAAGTTCGTGTTGGCGCTTTTCGCGCTCAATTTCCTGTTGGCGCTTTTCCCGTTCGATTTCCTGTTGTCGCTTTTCCCTTTCAATTTCTTGTTGGCGCAGTTCATTTTCATGTTGGCGCTTTTCCCTTTCAATTTCTTGTTGGCGCTGTTCATTTTCATGTTGGCGCTTTTCCCGTTCAATTTCTTGTTGGCGCAGTTCATTTTCATGTTGGCGCTTTTCCCTTTCAATTTCTTGTTGGCTCTGTTCATTTTCATGTTGGCGCTTTTCACGTTCTTCTTCACTGAGTCGTTCGACATCTAAGCTCGAAATGATGCCCTTAACTATTTCTTCTTCATAATTGTCATTACTTAAGATAACTTTGATCAAACGTATAACTGTTAGGTTTTTAACATCATCTTCTCCTAACTCAGTGGCAATATATTGCAAATCTCTCTTCCTGACTCTTGATAAATAGGACATTGCTTCAAAAAAAAAATTTTATTATCCCACTTCTGAAGTGTAATACTTAAGAGCTTTTATTCAATAACAACGTAAACATCAAAAACGTTACATCACTTAATCATCAAACGTAAATCTCTTTCTCAAACTCGATAATTCCGAAAAACATCCAACGTCTTACAAAAATCGTAATTCCAATCTCCATCGTTGCCATTCTCAATAACCCAAGTTCTTGCTTACAGGTATATCAAAGTAGTTCCAGTCATAGAAATAAATTATCTAGTGTTAAACGTTACTCTTGACAGTCTGCCACGTATGTGCACTATGTGACAAAAATGTCAACAAATGCCGGAAATGTCACGAAACTGAACTTAATATGTACTCATGTATAGAAAAAACGGTACAAAATGAAAATGCCGTTCGAAGCGAACCAAAAATTTATGAATTCCGAATTCAACATCGTGAAACAGTGCCCCCTATAGTTCGTTGGAGTTGCGAATTGGGATGGTCGTCAAGTTTTGGCATGTGTAGTTTTGTTTTTGTTGGGAATATTGCTTCCTCGTTAAGCATGGGGAGGGATCAGAATTATAAGGAAAGATATAGAAGAAAGTTGAGTGATGGCCACAACATATTAGTTATTTGCGTGGCGTGGCGAAAGTATCAATTAAATTACAAATGTAAGGTACGAATACCTTTTATGCAAAATTTGATATCGACGCATATGCAATCCCCACCCTCTCAATACTGTGCTCTATTTTCGTTGAAGTTAGATAAATAAAATAAAATTTAGGGAACTTTCGGATATTTTTTTTTAAATGAAAATAATTTATACATTTTATAATTTCTGAAATCCATTTTGTATTTCACCCAAGACTGTCAGCTCCCCCCCCCCCCTCCAGGAGGAAATATACACCAACCCACCGTAGGCAGCTATTGTTCTAAATAAAAAGCAATTCTATATTCATTAGCGTAGATCTGCGTTTCCCACACAGCGCTTCCGTAGTGGCTATTTTATTTTTTTGTGTCCATACTGCACTATGTACTATTTGCATTGTCATTTACATTATTTCATATATTGACCGTGTCATTTAGTCATTTAAGTCAGAGCAGTTTTTCATATATTCATACTTGACGATTAATTATTTCTTTATTCTTAATTCATTTCGGGGAGGGGTTCCAGAAAAGTGCATCTTTTATCAGAAGAAAGCTCATAGGTGTGATTTTGGTCGGCAACTTCATTCCGCTGTTGTTAAATGAGAAGAGGATATATTATTTTAAAATTTTGTAACGCATCTAGTCAGTGGCACTTTGTTGGGAGCGACAATTTCACGCTTTTGATGTGAAAAATTTCAACGTATTTTTCCAGTAAGGAAATCATACTTTTGATCTATTACTGGAGTCCAAAAAAAAAAAAAGGATTCAGCAATTGCTTTAATCGGTCACTGATTGCAAATTTTTTATGAAGACCGGATTAATTTTATGTTTATTTTATAAAATTACTTATTCACAACTCAAATAATAACTGCTGCTAATATTACTGCTTTATATTAACAAAATTTCTTTGAACAGTGAATTTCAAATTGAATCATTCATTTAAGCGAAACTTCTTCAATTAGAGAATTGATGTAGTATAAGTAACCCTTTCACATTTGCATGGAAATATACAAAACTTTTCCTTCTCATTAATCAGTAAGATTAATTAAAGGGCCTCTTTATCTAATTACTCTGTATTAGTAAAAAGGAGAATCATCCCAATTCGGTAATACAGCAGTATCGGGTGCTCAAGCGCGGATCTAAAAGGAAGTGATAACCTCCTTTGGCGAGACCAAAGATATAATGAAACTGCGTTTCTAAAACTTTAAATTATGAAAAAATCCTGGGCCGAGCGCCAAACTCTAAGTTCCTGCCTAATGTCACCAATTTTTAAAATGCATTTTTAAGACTTAAACTTTGTAAAATTTTCGGAGCAAAGTCACTTACCCGTATTTTCTTCCTTTTCTCAGTTAAACAAAGCCTAAACAACAGCGTTTTTAGGTACTTCATTTCCAACCCCTCCCCCTCTCCCTTTTGCTGTCTAACGTTGCCAAAGATCGCTTTAAAATGTGTTTTTAGGTGAAGGAATTCCAACGCCCTTTTCATATACACACCGAAGACAGCATAAAATTACGAATTTAGAGCCTCACACAATGTCAAAAATTTTCCGGGAAGAGCAGCCGAACCTTGTCCTTTTATCGAACCCTAACCCTTCCGGTAACGTGATCAAAAGTATCCTAAAATGTGTGTTTAGGACTTTAACTTCGAACATTTTCCGATGGAGATCCCCCCCCCCCCCTATCTCATTCGACGTCACCAAAATAGCTTAAAGTAGGGTTTTTAAAACTTCAAGTTCAGAAAAATTCTAAGGAAGGGGTCCCAAATGTCTATGCAATATCCTAACATCATCACGGATGGCTCTAAATTTCTTTGTTAGAAATTTCTGAGGGTAACCCGTGAAGCCTCTTTTCTCAATGATAATGAGTCTAAACTAGACATTAATTTCCAGAAAGATTTTGGGCTGAAAACCCCACTTCGATCTCAATCTCATAACGTTGTCAAACAACGCCTTAAGTCGCGTTTCTAGAATGTCATTTTCAAAAAGTTTCCAAGGGAGACGGAAGAGCCATCTGACAATTTTAAATTATTTATCTTTTGCGTATGTGTACTCGTATTGAAGCATTGACGCTTTACATACTACAAATATTTCTTTTGCGTAGATATAATAGTTACCAAAACATAGCGTCTAAATGATATTTTTTGAAATAAACTAGATTTACATGAAATACACCGCAGCTCAGTCATTCCAGCAGAGGACTGCAGTTTCGTGCTTATTAGCACTCATCAGCCCGGCATAGGAAGTGACTAAGCTGGAGGTGGAAAACCTCTTAAGGAAGCCAAACCGAAGCATCACTCTTCTGAAGACGAGTGAACGAAGCTTCGGTCACTCGTCTGGTCAATGCGAATTCTATATTAGCTACCAGTTTGTTTGGCACTCTTGGCTTTCTTAAGAGGTTTTCCACCTCCAGTTTAGTTACTTCCTATGCCGGGCTGATGAGTGCTAATAAGCACGAAACTGCAGTCCTCGGCTGAAATGACCGAGCTGGCGGTGTATTTCATGTATTATGTCTGCATTAGCGCGGGCTATAGGGCGGTAACTTACTAACTAAACTAGAATTAATTTTCAAAAAGTAAAAAACTAATTTTTCCTTAAAAAAAAAAAAAAAACTCGGCCACTTTTTGAAAGCTAGTTCTTGTCTGCAGTATAAAAATAATACGTAACTACTGGTTATTGACACTTTTTGGAGCATTTACATTGACCAAAAGCCGCGTCATGCGCACAAATAATAAATCCGCTTTCCCAATTATCCCTACGTCGGAATACATTTTGCTCTCTTAATTTTGTAAACGTACCCAATGTTATATAACCAAACGAGAGAGAAAAGGCTCGTTCAGATCTTGTCTAGTTGTTTGTTTCTCTTGAGATCATGAAATATTTCTTTATAAAGTAAGGTATTAAATCATTTTATAAATTATATTTTCATCGTAACTTAAAAGCAAAACGTATATTTATCCTTACTGGTTTCAAGCTAGGTGGCAATTGAAAGTAAAATAACCAAAAATATATTTTCGGAATCTCTATTTATCATTACTTTCAGAAAAAGGAACTGCTACAAGCAGTGATAAGAGTTCCAAATTCCGAAAGCTTAAATATTTGTTATATGTCTTACTTGAAGGAAATTCAAGTACATTCTTTCGCCCACAACTTTCTGCTGGCAATATTAATTTGCTCCTTTGTTTCAAATTCCACTGCAGTCAACCAATTTATCTCACTTCAATAACAATAATTTTTTTATGTGTTGCTGACAACTTTTTGTAATGTATAGTAACTAGTCTAATGTATATTACATAGTATAGTATATTTAACTAGTAGTTATTATATTCTTTTATTGTTTTATTTTTTTATTTATTTGTGTTGCTTTTTTTGCCAGAAATAATTGATAATAAACATCATCGTGAAGTAACAAATGAACAACTGGTATAAAATTAATAGAAATATGTGTGTTTAAATATTTTATTGATTTTGTTGATGGACTACAGTAATTTCGAAGTGGAGAAAGAAAGAGATAGAGAGCATCCTTCTTCCTCAGCCGTATTGTCACGAAATATCATCGGCAGTATTGCTATGTTCAAAAGCCTCTTAGCCAACATAGCTGTGAAATTTGATATACAAGTTAGTTTGGACCTTGGGAATGGGTTTTCTACAAACCTTTTTTAAAAATAATTTTGATAGGCGTATTTTCATCAAGTTCTTTTTTCTTTGGGTAGGAGCTGGGTTTTTATACTGTTCTAAGTATAATGACCCCTTTCTACGGAAGGGTGCAGGATTTTCCTTTTGTTCTAATTGCAGCACGCGTTTTAACCTGATTCTCTCTAACTGGCGATTTAAATCTTTGGGAGAAAAATAAGACTGTTAAGAAATCGCCAGGGTTTTCTAAGCTTTAGTGTGACCGGATCTCCCTATTTGTGATAAATTGTAATTGCAAAGTGTTAAGATAGAGAAAGGGGTTTTTTATGTTTGAAAAATCGAATGTTTTACTCGATAGATGCACTTCGAGTAGTTTCAGTGCAGTTCGATAGCAGCAACACATATTTTTTCTGTATAATCATTCTAATTATTTTTTTCAACTGTCCATTTTATGTTTTGTTATTGTTAGTATTGTATTTTATAAAAGCCTAATATTTCTATCGGAAACCTTCTTTTTAATTTGCATAGTATCCATCATATGAATGCATAGCAAAACCTTTCTGTAAATGTCGCAATTTCGAGATAGATAAATGTTGCTTTCTCTTACTAGTATTTCATAGTTTCATAAATGCCTTCCATTAAATAAGGAGGAAATAGAATCTGCCTAGTTTTGAAAAAACACACCACTCACAAAGATACCTTTAACTTCTTAATTTCCGCAGCATTTTTGATTTGTTGAAAACAACTGTCGTTATAGAAGGAATATTTTCCCCTCTTAATGCACCCTCATTTAGGAGCTGTCTTAAACTCAGATTTACATTAAACGTATGCGCAATAAAAATGAAACAAAGTTTCCGTTTTCAGTTTCAGAATAAAATTACTGCATGGATCAAGGTTTGACATAGTTTTCCGTGTGATTAAGTTACGAAATGCAATATTTGAAACTAATACGAAATATTGAACATGCTTTGTACAGAAAAGTATATATATATATATATATATATATATATATATATATATATATATATATATATATATATACATCCACCACTTTTATTTTCTACCTACTGATTTATCTGTTCATGCTAAAGGGATAATTTTAGTGCCAATAACTCTAAAACATTCATGAAGGTGATCTTAGGGTTCAAAAACCATTACACCAGTTTTAAGGGTTCTAAAACTTTATGATTACAAAAAAAGGCAAAATCACGTTTGTCAAGAGGTGGTCCAAAAACGGGCCTCTTGAGGAAAAACTATTTTATCGCTTAAAAAATAAATAAAAAGCATGAAATTTTAATTCAAAAAATTTATTAAATATCATCTTAGATATTTTTATGAAAAAAAAAACATTTATTTCTTTTTTCAGTTGCAGAAGTTACAAATGTAGTAAACCTTTTTTTTCCCATCCTACACACTCAGATGTCTAGCCTTGCAAAACACTTCTCCTGTAATGTCATCTGAAAAGAATCTGTCTTAAAATATGCATACTACATTGCCATCATCAGATTTATCAAAAACAAGAATCTCCAACTCGTCATACTTGTCGTTGCCATCAGTAGGAAGGTCAGTGTGGTCTTTTTTCGAGTCCGACTACTGTCGTTGGGATTTCCTCTTTGACTTGTTGGCTTGACTTGAAGATTTTGTTGTTTTCTCTTTTCACGGGCAACCAATTCCCCGCTCCCAATTTACCGACTGTTGTTCAATGCACGCTCCACACTTTTCGCCAGTTCGTCTATGTAAAGCGATTCAGTGATGATGAAAGTCTTCGCACTCTTGAAGCCACGATTGTTCTTTTTCTTCGCAATAGTGGGGATTGGGGATATTTCATATGGACTGACGTGCTTGGATGTTGAAGTTTGACTACTTGGTATCTGATTCGGGATGCTGAACTTTCAAGTATCGAAAACAGCGTGGTGGTCGGTAGCCCATCGGTATCCCATTTTTAGACCACTCAGTACTTTACGTTTATGGTGTACTAAACCATTAATAAACAAACAAATATTTCAAATCAAGTACACTGAAAGAAAGCCATATAAACTACTTTGTTCTAAGATAAAAACCACTTACTTCACTGTATAAATTAGAAATACATAAATGAACTTGTACAAGCTTCGAAAAGTTTTGAGTTCTTCAAAAGCGAGTGTTTCTTACAAAACAGTTCCTGACAAAGCACGTGCTTTAGCTACCAAGGTCATTTGCTCACTACGCTTTTGCTTCTTCCTGTTGATTCATTTGGTACCATTTCTGCTACTGCACACATCCCCGTTCCCTCATTTTCAGCGAGTGGCCCCTATTTGGACCACTTCCTCTAATAAATATCAAATGTAAAGTATTTCAAACATTATAGGAGCGCTGATAGCCAACCATTTAGCTAGCAATATGCGATTTCGTATTCTAACATGCGTTTTAACCTGCTTATTTAAATTAAAACCATTCTTTTGTGTAAAAGAAGTTATTTGTGTTGATTTTTATCAGTTTTGTGTGTTCTTTTTGTGTGTTATCCATTTAAAGTAAAGATAGTAATAAATTTATTATAAAAGGAAGAAAATAATGCAGTTTTTAATTTAAAAAGCTTGATCAATAGTTTTGTATACATTTAAGTAAATTGAGTTTAATAACTAAAAAATATTGGTATTTGCTGGTAATAGAGATCTTGAAACCTCGTTCTTTACCTCGGCAACCCGTAAGAACAAAACTGACAAAGAGTCTAATTTAACCGACCTTAAAATCAACCGATGTGTTAGTTTGATGTAGTATTTTCTCTACTATTAACTATCTATCAATAGTAAATTGTTTAAATTCAATTTCCCTCATCGAACAATAATCCCGGTCTTTTGTCAATCGAAATAACATCCGTCAACACATGTATTACACATAAATATATATAACACATAAATATACAATATTTGACCAAATATGTTTATATTTTGTACACAGTGTCCAATGGTAAAGGGCATCTTATAGACAAATTTTCAAGGTTATTGGCAAAAAAATTAAAAGAGTTATGTGACGTCCAATATTCCGTACTAATATTTTGAGATTAATATTTAAGATTAAAAAAAACAATGAAATGTCAAACAAACTTTATTCTAAAATGTTCTCCAAACTCTAATATAACATAATATAAGCATTTGAAATGATTAATAAAAATTACATATTTTTTAAAGAATAACAAAAATAACCTCACTTTTGCGATGAGAATCCATAGTTGGAAAAATGAGCCTCTCTCTAGATCACAATCCCCAGATATATCTGTTGTCAATCCCAAAACCAAAAATTCTTTCACAGATAATCATAACCATAATGTAAAGAATCAACTGCAAAAAAAAAAATCAATGAATTATTAAATGATTAGCATCTGTTTAAAACTCATGTCCGGTATACCGGACGCCAAAGGGGGGTTAGCTTCTTCAAAAAGCCAGTGAACAGCCGTTTTAAAACATAGGAGTACATTTTGAAGTGATAACGTCTCATGAGAGGGTAAACCGATTTGTGACAATACGCGCGTAACGGCGCAACTCTCGTCTGGCATTCCTTTCGTTCGTGCATACGACAGAAACGCGCATGGTCGGGGAAATTTTGTTTCTTTACTCTTTGGGTCAGCTTTAAGCGTTAAGTATAGTAGAAAAAGTAATGAAACTAACAGAAGATGGATGATCGTCGCAACATAACGCAATCTCCTAACGAAAAGTGAGTTTAATAATACAATATAATACCAATAACATTGTAAACAATATACATTCAAAACAGCATTTAACCTTTAAATTTATTTTCAAAACGAAAACATTTTTGTGATTAGTTATACTAAATATATCTCGCTTCATTTAGGGTTTTAAACTGTGATAAGGTGTACATATTTTAAACGAACTTCATCCCCGCAGAGGGTGTCATCATCAATGCGGGGGTAGGGGACTGCCGAGAAAACAAAAATAACAAATAAACATTTAATTTGTTCATCACAGAGTAAAATCTGAAGTGTTTCGTAAGTTGGAGTGTTTTTCTGATAAACAAAATATTTAGAAACGACGCGTCATTTAAACTATTATTATACAATTCCTTTAATTTTAACCGCAGATTTTAATGTTAATTTTGCTTCTGATCGAGCTAAAAATTTACTTTCGTTTCTACAATCTAAATTACAATTACAAATGATTAATAAGTCAGAAGAAGCCACAACAAGTCACGGAACCGTACTTGATGCAGTCGTTGCAAGATTTTTTGATAACATACAATGCAAAAATTTCGTTGCTTATTATAGCTACCATAAGCCAATTGTTACTTTTATAGGATTAAATAATGATAATAATTTAATCCTATGAAAGTTATAACTTCTGCCGAGCGTCTCGTGAAGCACATTTTTTTTTCTTTTAAGAGCACAGTTAGACGTTGCATATGTCCTATACATGAAATTTAAACTTTCTAAGACTATTTTGATTTAAACTTATGCGAGAAAAAAAAGCAATCCGTACGTGCGTCAGACGTCTGGATGAATATTCAATTTCAACCACCAAATTTTAGCTACAGTGAGTTATCGATTTTTAACTATGAGAGATACATACGAGCAAATATCGCACCATGGCAGCGTGACACTATTCAAAATTTTCGAAAAATGTACTAAATATTGGTTTGAAGTCAAAATTTGATGCTCTTTCATGCCACGAAACTCGCATTTAGTTAGCTCACGTAGCTGGTGCGTGGTGGCGTAAAAACAAAAAAATCACTCAAACCTTTTTTGTGCTGTCTTTATTTGTGCGATTTTTTTGAGCAATCTCGAATTGCTTATTGCTTTCATTTGGCCTTTGAATGACGTTCCTATGATTCCCCCCCCCCCCCCCCCACCCGCCTTCCTCTGCAGCACCACCGTCGACCGGCCCCTTCCGATGCTGCTCCTCTAGCGAAAACCGTCTCCAGGTTGCGTCCATATGATACACAAACACGCATGCTTACACACATGAATGACTACTCACATGAACTCCTACACACACGCGCGTACATACACACACACGTGTACATGCATACACACACACACACACACGCGCGCGCGTACATGCATACACACAAACAAACGCGTGCCTACATACGCGCTCACGCTCGTGATTGTGAAAAAACATAATTTGAATTCAAGATGTCAAAAATTCAAATTTTAACTTTTTCTTATTGTTTTTACAATGGCGGCCCAAAAAATTGTTTCTTACGTGACAGCACATATTTTTATCAAGTTGATTATTATCGTGTTATTTTTTGAGCAATCACGATTGCTAATTGTTTTCATTTGACCTTCCTCGAGGTTCGGTTCCTTTTTCAGAATGGACCAGGGGCCTCTGCAGCACCTCCGTTCACCGGCCCATGCACGAGCTGCTCCTCTGCTCCTGGGCCTCCACTAGCAGCACTGTCCACGGGAATCCCCTCCTCCTGGATTGTGGCGTCCATGTCCTGCATGCACACGCACACACACTCTCCTACATACGCACACGCCTACGCACATATACACAACTTTACACGCGTACACACGCGGAATCGCCCAAGAGGAGGAGCAGGCTTGCGAGAACAGGAGCTGTTTCTAGAAACTATAGCTCCCAATGAGTAGGGAGTAAGGTTCTGTCGGAACTTGTGATTGCGAAAAACCTAATTTGAATTCAAAGTGTCAGAATTCTTTTTTTTTTTTTTTCGTACGGTACATGAAAATTTCAATCAGGTTGGGACTCAATTGACGAACTTATTTTGGAAACAAGTGCGAGGTAGTATCTTCAAGTGACGACATAGGCACCCCGATGGGAAATCATTGTGACCTCCCAAAAAATTCTTTATTCGGGAAATATTGTCCGACTACTCGGCAAAATTATCATTTACTTGGTTTACTTTGATTTCGTTTAAAAAAGCAATTCCTAGTTGTTTTGTAAGTTTTTATGTTATTTTCTATGTGACACTTTTTTAATACGATTCCTATCCGCCACATAAAATCTGTGTTGCGAAAACAACCTTTTAGAGCTGCTCGTGATGTTTCGAGCGATTTTTTTTTAATGCGATTTATTTATTTTATTTTATTTTTACTTTATTTTATTTATTTCATTTTATTTTATTTTTTTTTTCTTTTTTGCTTTTCGTATCCACTGCATAAATACAGGTTGGGTGCAATTAATAACGACATACCATTAAAACTTCATAATTCAGAAGAAACATTTTCGAACTTTAAGAATACATTTTTAATTCAGACCGCCAAAACTAACCAGTTAACATCACATTATAATTGTTTTGCTCTTATTAATATTTGAGACTGCATCATTTAAAACTACCCATTGCGTAAAACTTTGAATTTTACCAATAGTCCTTTTTTTTAATGCGTCACTTCCGGTGTGTGACATATTGGTGCAGGAAGCTGTCTGATCGAAATTTGTCAAAATGCACTCGAGTATCATCAATTTGGTTTATTTAGATTCCCAAACGTTATATATATAAATACCATTGTACGTCAAAAAAAAAAAACAAATATGATTCATTTGGGATTGAAATGGAAATATATGTGAATTAGAAGTTTTAGGTAAATGCAGCACTTTCTTATCTTTGTAAGAAAGTTTAATAGAGAACAATTAAAAGGTATACATAAAATTAAAAGAATTAAAAAAAAACTTTTCAACTAATAAAATATTACATGTTTCTCCCTTTAAGGAGGTTTTCACTGGCATTTTTTAAAAAATCATTACGTGTGTATCGAGTTTCCTATTAAATAAACTACATCTTAACACTCAGAATTCGCTTATTATCACTGTGCATTGTTATAACTTGTGCGAGACAACTATATCTTTAATTTTCTTCTCTACCCTTACAGAAAAGAAAACAGAGTATAAGGCAGATCAAGGAGACATGAGCATGCACAGAAGTACGTGTATATTAATTATTTGTCAAGATGTCTTGTTTTTCAAACGTCAAGGAGTAGGGTTACAGAGGCCATTTCTCAAAATAGAAGTAATACCTCGTTTAACTCATTATTTTCTAATTAGATAGTGATTTACGTCGTAAAACTAAGTTGAAGTAAACAAACTCGTTAATCTTTATTTAAATTACCCCAATTAAATTATTTTGTTTCTTAGATCTATTAATTCCTACAGCGGTGTTTTTTCCCTTTAAATATGATGTGCTATTTCGATTAAAAAGATGCTAGTTCGAAAAACTATAGGTTTTGATTTTCGTGGATGGAAATATATTGAATTTTTAATAATAGCTAATTCACAGGTCAAAACATCAAGACTAATATTCAGGTTTCACATCATATTCATTATATCAATTTTGTTAATTATAGATTTTTACTGCAAGTTTCTTTCAGTTGTTGCTTGAACTGTATGAAACTCATACTTATCACGGGACGCGGGAGCGTCCCGCCCCGCCAAGGAAACCAAACGTCAGCAGCCAACAGAAGCAAATCCACCGCCAAAGACGAAAGAAAATAAAAGCGACCAAGTCAAGATTACACGACAGAACAAGTTGGGGTTTTTTTGGGGTTTTTCACCCCTCTGTATCTCAGCCCCATGAAGACCCCCGGAGTTGATTTTTGGTACACTCAATCTCTAGTAGCCCCTGACGCCGTAAACCAAAATAAAATCCCCTGGACCATTAGGGGGAGGAGGTATTAAAGATATAAAATCGCTGTTCAGAAAAGTTTTCGCTTTCTTTGACAGTGCTACAGCCCAGACGAAAAAAGGAATCAAGCTGAAATTTGGCACAATCATTCCTTGTGCCCTACTGATGTGCCTTTTGTGCCATTTGACCCCCCTCCCCTTCCCCCCTCGTTTTTACCCCCCAAATTGTACCTTCCCGGGGTTCTATCACAGCCCCCCGGGGGGCTACGGTAATGATTTTTTGTATACATATTCTTGGGGGGGGGGGCCATTGAGTACATATACAAAAATTCAACCTTCAGGGACATCATGGGCCAGAGTAATTGAAGTTTGAAAATCACTAATTTTCCATAAATTCTTATGTACTTACTCTCAGCTCATAGGATTTGTTTGTCTCGGACTGCAATTGCAAGGTTAGATCAGACCTAACAGTTATTCCAAAGTTGTCTTAGGAAATGAAATTCAATCAAGACTAAAACATATCCAACAGTTGCAACTAGACGTTAAATCGCGGATATCACAAATTTGCCACAGCGACTGCGCATGCACGAAGACTTAGCTCATTGGGCTTTCTGGTTTCAGAAACAAATTAATGAATGATATTAGAATGCTGTCCTCCCCCCCCCCCCCCAGTTTTGGCGATACAAAATTTCCGACCCCTTGTTTTTCAGTTTTGATATATTTATGGAGGGAAGAAATTTTAAATGTCGGCGCGAAACTGGGGTTAAACCATTACAATATTTTACATGACAAATTATATGAAACTGTATGCATATGAATACGGCACATATAACTTTTTAAATGAAAGCGAAAAATAGCACTTTTTTTATTGGTTTGCTTATTTTTTAAATTAATGGATTTTTCACAAACAACACATAATGAATTGAAAATATATGAAATACGTGTGTGGATATCCGTGCTTTGCAGTAATTTGTTAGCTGAAAAAATTTTTGCAATTAATTTAAGCAAGACTTTTAATGAGCTTAGTCCGCGCGCAACATGCGCATTCGCTATGGCAAATTTGGGATATCCGCGATTTGACATCGAGTAAAGTTGTATAGATCTTCTGACACATTCAAATTTAAAATATTTAATGGCTTAGTTTTTTTTTGCTTGGTGATAACATGCGTTATTTCGTTTTTTAAATTAACTTTTAAACAAAACTAGGTATTACACAAGACAAAGACTTCTATCAAGAAAAAGATAAATCACCAAACAATTAAAATTATCCCATAAAACGTAAAATAATCCACGATTTAAGAAAAAATGTAACTAAACAAAAAGTGAAAAGCTAGATTAAAACAGCCCTCAAGCTGTAAAACATTTAAAGAACTCTTCATGAAAATGTTGAATAATCTGTCAAATAAAGAAACTGTAATAGAATTTATTGCGAAGTTGTAAAATACTCGAAAACAATATAATTTAAAATATAGTATTTTATTGTCCAAGAAGTTTTTTTTGCAAAGGAGAGGATACAAGGATTGCAATAAAATTTAAACCGCGCAATTCTCGCAAAATGAACATAGAATCTTAATAGTCAGAAAATAACTTGAAGTAAAATTAGGCTAGCCATTGTTGTTCCTTAAAAACACAAAACAGCGTTGTTTCAATTGAAAATTTTCTGACTTGAAGTTCTCAATTCTAAAAATACAGACAAAGTAATAATGTCAATGCAAAAAGATGTGATATCTCATCAAAAACAACCCTGTTGTAAAAATTTCCCCGCCAAGAAAACCTTTAACTTTTCCGTACAAAAAAGAAAACCTGCATCCTGAACCAAAAAACCCTCAGCCATAAAAAGTTATGATATCTAGTTTGCCCGCCAAGTATCTGCCAAACTATCATCCTCCCTCTTCTCCTTTTTCATCATAGCTACTTTCATTAGAACCTCCTCCCACCTTCAACTCCGCAGAAATATGGATAGATTTTTTAAATTGTTCATCTTGTTTGACGGGAAGCTTTTCAAAGTGAGGCGGTTGCTTGGTGTGCAAAAAGCTTCCCGCCAAACAAGATAAACAATTTAAAAGGTATATCCATATTTCTGAGGAGTTGAAGGTGGGAGGAGGTTGTAATGGAAGTAGCTATGATGAAAAAGGAGAAGAGGGAGGATGATAGTTTGGCAGATACTTGGCGGGCAAACTAGATATCATAACTTTTTATGGCTGAGGGTTTTTGGGTTTAGGATGCAGGTTTTCTTTTTTGTGCGGAAAAGTTAAAGGTTTTCTTGGCGGGGAAATTTTTACAACAGGGTTGTTTTTGATGAGATTTATTTTACAATTACTGGCACACGTCACTCAAGAAACCTCATTCACCAAATAAATTTCTTGGCGGGGAAATTTTTACAACAGGGTTGTTTTTGATGAGATTTATTTTACAATTACTGGCACACGTCACTTAAGAAACCTCAATCACCAAATAATTCATGTAAACTCAGATTGAAATGAATCAAATAACTCTCGGTCAATGTCTACAAGATAAAATAATTTATTTCCTCCAAACTATTTCTGACAAATACAATAAACTGTCAATATCCTCGGATGAAAATTTCTTCAGTGAAAAAAAAAACCGTTAAGCACTTGACTACAGCTGTGAAATCGGAAAAAGAGTGCATTAAAGGTAGAAATTGTCTTTAATAAAAGAATTTGAAGAATAATATCTTTTTTTAATAACTTCTTACTCTCAAAACACAGCATGTGGTGTGGACAAAAAGATAGTTATATTTTCTCTCTAAGTAGTATTTTTTATTTAAAAAAATGACTTTTACTAAAATTTTAATATCTTTTTGAATGAAAACACTGAGAATGATCTAACAATTAAAAAAAAGTGAATGATATAGCAAATTGGTCATTCCATACAAAATGAGCAAAAATGACAAAAAAGTGATGGCCGCATGGTAACAGATTTTTATGAAATTACGTATACAGGTTCCTTTTATGCTTATATAAAAAAAAACATCTAAAATATTTGGGCTCAATATTTTTTATTTTAATAGTTACATGTGATTGAAAATTGGTCAAATTGAACAGCATTGTCATAAAGGCTAAATGTAGCATTTTTGTAGGCTTGTACTTTACTATCTATTTAACGTAAACATAAAAATTATATATTGTTGTAATCTATAGAGTAGGGCAATTCATCTGCTTTCAACAACTTTTTCAAATTTATTATAGTTAACTTTTAACCATGTTTTCAAAACACGGTAATATTTCGGTAGTAATACGAAAATATTTCAGTTTTCTCATAATTAAGCATTATATTTTTTAACCGCAAGCTTTGAGGAAGGTATTAGCTTTGCTGAAATTCATACCCAATAACGTGCTAAGTGTCATAAAAGAAAGGGTTTACTTTTAAAGTTGTATTTTAACTCATTTTGTCTTCAAAATCAGTTTTGAACTTAGTGACATTATGTAAAATGGCGATTCTCCCCTCCGCATAGGCCCAAATATTTAAATGAGGGAAACTTTCAACTTTTTAATTTTGCAGGAATATAGAGCATTATTTCTACTACTTTCTTGAAGAAATTCGAAATTGGTTTTTGATTTCCATGCTTTGAAAAGAAGTTCAGAACAGTAGCATTTTCTTTATGTTTTATGGGAAATTACGAAAAATCGAAGAACTAGATAAATGACTAAATGATGCAAAAGCAAGTATATCTAACATTCGTTTCAATTTTCAAAAAAATGTACTGGCATAGTGAGAAATTATTAGTGGATAAAATTTAGATCTTTAGCAATACTAACAATAATAACTGCAAACAAATGCATCAAAAGATTTTTTTCTCTCTAAAAGTTCTTTCAAACTGGCTAAAAATTTGTGGCTCATTTTTTTTTGTAGGAAAATTCAGTTGAAGACATTAATAGTACTTTCATTAATATATTTCTAGAAGTTCCGGACAAACATCATCTTTAATAGTTCATGTGTACTACAGTGACGATCCAAGTGGATTCACTAACTTAATAAGAACATCTCTTATCTGAAAAAATAAAGATGCATAAAATCAATGTAGAAAAATATTACCTAGCCCCCAAACAGTTGTTATATGTGCAACAAAAATATGAAATTATTGACATTAGATTTAGGCCTGATTTCTAAACTCTTTTTCTTCAAACATATGCTCCTTTCACTGATGACTGAGATAAATTTGAGACAAGGAATTTAGGTATTGTTCATTGTGATGAAACGATGATAATTTCATATCTCCAAAATAGCAATGGGTACTTCATTAAATTATTATTAAACCTAACTTTCAAGATTGATAATTTTTACTGGTGACTCAAAAAACCCCAAATATTTGTGCTTGTAGCAGACAGAAGGGGGAAATATCTTGCAGGTGTAACTGGATTATTGCAGGTCGTATGCAAACTTGTTCTGGCTGATAATAGTTTGATTGTTTCATGACTGCCATAACATGCACTTTTGCCATTAGTAGTAGAAAGAAAAGCCATCTGCTTTCCATTGAAAATTAGATTCTTTGTGACAGATGTTGTTGAACTGGCAATTCTTATCCTGGAACGAAAAGCTATAAATAAAATAGACGAGTTGTGCTACCAAAGGAATCCTTTTCTTTTAAAGAACGTCTCAGCAGGACGGTTGAAATAAATGTGTATTTCGTCAAATATACTTATTCAGGGATAAAACAAATTTCCTCAAACTCATAGCTTAATGCTACTGAGAATTAAACGAGATGGTCCTCTGCCTTAATCTTTAAACTCAGTATGTTCTTTTAGCCATGCCGACATGATAGGTTTTCCAGAAACTCTTATAGCACGGGTGGAGAGGAAAGCTCAACTTTTGGTGGCACAATTATATTTAATTATGCACACTGGAATATTAAATACTTCACAATAATTAAGGAAACATTTCAGCAAGTACTTCATATACATACTTTTGAGAAAATGAAACACGAAAGAATGGTTAAGTCTTGCTAAACTTACAATAAATATCAGTAAATAATGAAATTTTACCTTAGTTCAAGTTACTCGAGAAACAAAAATACGCTGATTCCAATGATTAAAATTTAGTATTATCTAAAAGACACTTCTATATGTTACGTAAAAAAATTGAGTAAATTAAGAGCATTCCCTCATATTCAAACCAACATCTGAAATAGAGGAAAAACTGAAACTTTCGGAAATTTTTGATTTTTTAAAGTGCGATTTTATTATCAAGGAATTCAAAAGAAATTAGAAAATTAGAGCAGATAGTTAGTTATAGATAGTTTTTCAATCTGAATCATTTTTGCTGTTATGTTTTCATTAAAAGAGCTAGAAGAGTGATTTGAAATCTGAAGTAACTTGGCAAGTTTTCAATCTTTGTAAATGTCCCAGATTCAAAAAAAGTTCCTAATAAATTTGACTTTTCTTATACCTAATAGAGATTTGTTTATAGAATGTGGAAATATTTGTTTTTTAAGTTTATGTTTATAACGTACGGAATTATTGACTCATACACTGGCTGCCATGAACTCTAAACATTTAGGCTTAGCGTAAGCATCAAATTTTAATTTCAACAACAAAGCAACGAACAGTTTTTAAACTTTCATACTTTGTATTCCATCGTAGATATGCATGATTTACCTAAATAAAAATTTTCATTGAAATCTGAGACATGTCAGCCACAGCTGATTTTTTTTTTTTTTTTTTTATTAAATACGTCATCCTTTTGTACACATTCAACAATGTTAAATTTCACAAATTATGGGATGACGTACGAGAAAATTTAACAATACTCCACACTGATAAACAATTTTGATATATACAGAAGAAAATAATTTTGTTCAATAAGAAAGAATATATATAAATATTTACATTAAGATAAATAAAAATAAATAAATAAATAAAAATAGATGAAAGCAAAAAATAAATAAATAAATAAATAAATAAATAAATAAAATAAAATATTTAAAAAAAATAATTATATGAATTAAAAAAAAAATAATAATAATAATAAATCAATAAATAAATAATAAAAATAATAATTTTAAAAATTAATTAAAATGCTTAATGCCTATATATTAAAAAAAAAAAAGTAAGTAAAAAAAAATTTATCCAAAGAGAAAATGTTCGTGGTCAATTAGAAATGTAATAAGATCTGTAATTTTCTTTTTTGCTGCAGGAAACGAATAATAGTTTTTTAAGTCTTGAGTCCAATTGCCAGAAGAACGAAGATGGAATGAAGAAGTGTGAATGCAATGTTGTATGTAATGTTGAGGATTTCCAATTGATTTGCATCTGCAGAGGTCACTATTTCTAATATGGAATCTTTTCAAGTATGAAGGGAAAGGGCCATGGCCAGTAAAGAAAAAAATTTCATGTCTATTTAAATTCAAAGGAGTAAGTTTAACTTTCGGACGGATTTTGTAGATTAGTCTTCCTGTTATGTCTTGTTCCCATCGTTCTTGCCAATCATTCAGTAGATCTTGTAATAATTTATGCTTTGCAAAAATTCTTGGAAATGGCAAAGGATGCTGTTTTGTTGGTACTAAGAGTCCATTTGCTGTTTGGTTTGCGAGAAAATCGGCTCTATTGTTTCCAGCAGAGGTTGAATGACCTTTAATCCAAGAAATTTTGATATTATCATGATTTATTAGTTGTTGTTGGATTTCAGCTATTAAAGAGTTTGTTGGGTTTAGATTACCAATTGATTTAATGACTGATTGGCTGTCACTGTACATAATTGATGGTAAGTTATTGTGGGTTACAGCATGATCTATTGCTTCTTTTATTGCTAACGCTTCTGCTTGAAAAATAGAGTTGGAGACATTTAGAAGAAATGTGGTTTCGTCAGTTGGAGTTGTGTTATTTAAAATAAGGAAAGCTGCCGTTGTAGCTTGTTTTGTTTTCGAGCCATCTGTGAAGTAACGGAAGGAAGAAATGTTAGTGCTTGGATTTTCCAAATTTGGTGAGTTTATTTGTAATGAAGATGTTAAGGAAACACTGGGATGAAATAAAATTGTTTTGATTTTCTTTTCAAAGGAAGACGCTCGAAGAATTCCAAAACATGTGACAACGTCCTTATTAAGTCTGAGTAATGTTCCCATTTTTGCTTCGTAGGAAATTTGAATATCTAAAGGAGGTATACCGGTGATTATTTGTAAAGAACTATTTGCTGTTGTTGCATAAGCTCCTGTTAAATGTAATAACAAAGGACGTTGTAATTTCAAAAGATTTAAATTCAATCTTGTAGTTGGATTGCTTGCCCAAATTGGAGATGCATAAGCTATTATTCTGAGAAAAACAGAATCATATAAGCGAGCTCTGAAACAAATATTGTAGCCCCAATATTTTCCTGCCAGGCGTCTTAAATGTTGTAAATAATTGGTTGATTTGGTCTTTAGGTGTTGTATATGTGGTAAGAATGAAAGGTTTTCATCAAGAATGATTCCTAGATACTTTAAAGTCCTTACTCTTTTAATTTTTTCAGTCCCATATTTAATATTTTGATTCTTAGTTTTTCTTCTAAAAAGTAATAAACTTGATTTATCTGTTGAGACTTTCAAATTATAATAATCTGCCCATTTTTTGAATTGTATTAAAGCTGAGTTTGCTTCATCTCCCATGCTCTTTATTGTTTCTTTAACAACGCCAATCACAAAGTCATCTGCGAATGCTTGAATAAAAACTCCTCTTGGCATTGAAGTGTGTAGAATATCTTCTGCTATTAATGACCACAAAAACGGACCGCTGCAAGATCCTTGTGGGACGCCTATCATTTGATTATGAATTACAAATTCATTATTTGAATCCATTATTAATTTTCTGTTTTCAAGCAGACTGTGAAGGAATTTTTTCAAAATATTAGGACACTGTAATTGAGAAATTTTGTTATGGAGTTGTGGATGTGGAATGCTATCAAAAGCTTTTTGAATGTCTAAGGAAATTATTAATTTATGACCTGTTATATTATAATCAAGAAGATTTTCCCAAATATTTTGTAAAGCATCCTCTGTTGAATATCCTTTTTTGAAACCAAATTGATTTTTTGGAGAAAAATTTTGGTAATAAAATTGAACTCTTTTAACAACTATTCTTTCTAAAAGTTTTCCTAATGTTGGTAAAAGTGTTATAGGACGATATGAAAAAACATCTTTAATATCTTTACCTTGTTTGAGAAATAAAATCAATTTTCCAATTTTAAAAACATCTGGAAAATAAGAAAGCTTGAGACATTTGTTATAAAAGCAATGTAGTAGTTGTGGTAGTTTTTCAAAGATTAGTTTAACTATTGCGTAATCTATTGAATCTAATCCGGGGGCTTTTTTACTATGACAAGAATTCAAAGAATTTTTAATTTCTTCAATTGAAATTTCTGGTTCAACATTTGAAAGATCATTGAAAGATGAATATGTAGTTGTTGATATCTGGCAGTTAGATAACGGATTTCTTTGCGGTATTGGATAAAGTTCATTTAAAATGAATTCCAAATTTTCTTTTTGCGTAGCTCCGTCATTAAAAATTGGCAAAGTAGTTGGACGCTTAATTTTTTCAAAACAGGATTTATAAGCTTTACCAAATGGATCAGATGCTTGCTTGCAAAAATTGCGCCAACTTTCTGTCTTTTGTTTTTTGATGTTTCGGAAATATTGGGCTCTGGCTTTTTTGTATTCAATTTTGACTCTAACATTTTCTTCTGGTGTTGGCTGCTTCTTCAATTTTCTTTTTAATCTATTAAGATTTGTTTTTTCTTTTTGTAGATCATTATTCCACCATTTTACTTCAAATTTGTTTGAAATATCTTTAATTTTAAACGAATTGTTGCAACAACTCTGAATAGTAGTAATAAAATTATTTGAGAATTTGTTAAGTTCAAATGGTGTTAAAATATTCTGGCAAGAATTAATGAATGGTGTTAATTTTTCTGAAATCTCTTTTTCAAAGTTTTTAATTCCTTTAGATGTGATTTTATAGCGTTTAATTGCATAAGTCGAAAGCTCTTTTTGAAATTTAAGTGAAATAAATTTATGGTCACTTAGGGAATCTACATCATCTATAACATTCCACTGGTAATTATCATTTTGAATTAAATTTCCTTTAATAAATGTTAAGTCAGGCCAGCCATTTCCATTTTCATGTTCAAAAGTTGGTGAGTCATATGAACTATTTATTAATTGCAAGTCATTTGCTTGGTAAAAATTTATTACTCTTCTTCCTCTTGGATCTTCACCAGCATATCCCCAAGATTTACTTCTACTATTGAAATCACCCATAATTATAATATTTTTATTTGAAATATTTCTCAAAAGACTTTCGAGATTACGTAGAGGGATTCTAACATCTTCTGTTGGTGTTATATAAACTGAAATAATAACAATTGAATCTTCCTTGAAATCAGCTGATATTGCTATATGGTTTTCTTTTTGGTCTATTTGAGAAACTATTATATTTGAGTCAGTACTTATAACAGCAGCTTTTTTACTTAAAGAATAAAAAATTTTCCAATTACTAGGTTGTTCTGGTATTTGATCGTTTTTTAAATATGGTTCTTGAATAAGGAAAAACTTCGGTAACATTTGAGTAGATAAAAGTTTTAAAGAACTAGTAGCGATGCTTCTTTTGCCTAAATTTATTTGAATACAATTCAAAGAGTTAAAAGAATACTTTGAGAACTGAATATTAGAAGAAGGAAAAATTGTAGATGAAGTAAACATATTCGGATGAGACAAATGATGAAGAGAGGAAGGAAAGTTAAAAGAAAACACAGTATTATTCGTCATAATTGATATTCGATTTCAACTTTTGAAGAACAGAAAGATAATATGGACAAGATGAGTCAGAAGCAGGGTGATCAATCAAATATAAAGGAGAAGAGCTTGGAAGAGATTTAACGCAATTTGCGCATTTCGTGAAATTGCTTTTGCATTCATGTTGAGGGTGATTTCCAGAACAGAAAGTGCATTTTTGCAAATTACTTTGGCATTTGCTAGACGAGTGTCCAAATGCTTGGCAAAAATAACACCTTTTTACATTAATATATTCTCTCAATTTGTAAGTTTCCCATTCATTTTGTAAAAATTTGCATTTCATGAGTATGTTAAATTTGAAAGGTTCGCACTCTATTACGAAATTCTGTCGACCGTTTCTTGTTTTGTAATTGAAATTAATTTTGAAGTTTAAATTTTTTCCTGTATTTTCAAAAATAATGTGGTTTATGTGTTCAGTTGTTGTTTCTTTAGGTAATCCTTGAATTAAAATCTTTGGGTTTATTGTAGTTGTAGTTTTAATTCTCGTATTAAGCTGTATGTTAGGTATTGTTAAGAGAGCTTTTTGTAGTTTTTCTTTGTCTATTTTATTGTAAAGATCTATAGCCAGACCTCCATTCCTAATAACACGTAACTTGTGAATACGTATGTTGTCGCTTGCTGGATTGTATTCTTTTTTCAAAAGTAATTTTAAATCGAAAGAAGAAGTATTTTCACGAAGAGGGTAGACTAAGACGGTATATAATTTTGGATTTTTCTTCATTACATCAGCATACGAATGTTTATATAAAGGAGAAGCCGTTTGATTATCGGTAGGTTTCAATTCTGTAAACGTTTTAGAAAAACTATTAAGTGAATGAACAGGAGAAAATTTAGTGTTGTCATTTTGAAGATGAGCTTTTAGAGGTGTATCAAGCTCACTCTGTGTTGGAGAAGTGTCGACTACTTCGTAAATTTCATTTTGAAAGTCTAATCCATCAGAGGAATGCGTAGGGAAAATAACATGATTAGTATTCTGAAGGTTGAAAATATTATCTTCTTCAATTCCTACCTGGTTTTCTGCATCTTTGTAAGTTGAGGTAGTTTTCATAGTAGTGTACAATATGTTTGTGGTAGTTCGATCTTCTTGAGTTCCTACGTCTTTATACTGTTTTTTAATTTTTAAAGTGTCAAAGTCAGATATAGCAACTCCTTTCAAGGAAAAATCTTCATTTCCTGTCAGTTTAGTAATAAGTGAAGAAGGTGACAAATTATTATTTTGTGCTATAGATGAAATAAGATCTTGACAGGAAATATTATCCGAGTCAATAATTCTTGACTGCAGAATTGTTAATATATTTATAATAAAAGATCTGCATTCTTCCTTAAAGAAGTATCTCTTGTTTGCATTAGTTTTGGCATTAATAATATATTTAATGCAATCAATTAATTCATTAGAAGTGTGTTTAATAGTTGGTCTCAAAACTACTTTATCTGTTGGCTGAATGCCAAACAAATCTGCTATATTTCTTTGAGAAGATGTTTCATTCACATTATCACACGAGGAATCATTTTCTGAAGATGTTAAATCAATTGCATGAATTTTCGTCTCATTAACAGTAGGTACTAGTGCTGCAGTTGAAATTAATGGCGATTTCTGAAATTCAAAATCACTTTCCATTGTTGTACTTTAAATTTGTTTTCATTAAATACTGCAATTGCATAAGCTAAGGCAAAAGCAGAAATATCGCCAACAATGAAAAGAAAAATCCGCCAATCTTTGGAACGAAGTATTTCAATTTGAAATGTTCATACAGAAGTAAAAATATGAAAGTTCGTTATGTGAAAAAACAGTTAAGACACATTAAAGTTTCACAAAGTAAATTTGTGAGTCCAGAAGCTTAATGCAAAAGTCAATTTCAAATGATATTAGCACATTTGACATGAAGCTAAGTCATTGTAAGTTTAAATTTATCGATCATATAATATCATACAAACTTCAATGTGTTTTTTCCAAAATTACGTACTTTCTTTAAAATTGAGCAAAATTCATAGAAAAAGATACCTGCATGTTCCTCATTGAAAGCTTCATCAGATTACATCAGAAAAAAATATAATTAACAAAAATTTACTGCTAATATCATTAAAAAACACGGAGCGTAAAATTAGCAAAACAACAAAGCTTAATTCACTGTTGCCTCCCACAGCTGATTTGCTCATTTCGCATGAAATGACCCAAATACATTAAATTTCATGAACCAGTTATATTTATGCTTAAAAGTAAAAGTTAAATAAACAGCCCTAAAAAAATGTTTTCAATCAAAAAACTGCTGACATAGGTTTTAGGTTCATTCTTTCGCTCACAAGCTCATACCAGTTTGCACTGAAAAAGGGATTCCTTGATACTCAGAGACATGTTATTCGCACTGTAAAAAAATCCGAAAAGTCAGATTATTTCCGTATAACGTTTTGGAATTTCACGGATTTTCATCTATTTCCCGTAAAATCAAGTATCTTTGCATAGTTTTAGCTACCGGTTTGAAAATTGACTGAGCCTGCTTAAAAAAAATATCGGCTTTAGTTCGATTACAGCGCTTCCAGATTGTCTAAGCTCTCAGTGAGAGGAAATAAGTCCCTGAATAGCTGCAGCTTTGCAACACAAAAATTGCAGGTTTGGTTCATACTTGCGATTCTGCCTTAGCTTTGGCCGTGGTTACATAAATGCTTCTGGAGCTTTCTTAGTAAATCTGGAAGGTTCTAATTAATTACATTAAACCCACCTTATTCCCCTAGGAAAGGTTCCAGAATGACTTTAACCGAGGAGATTTCCAAGTTCTTTAGAACGATTCAAAGATAAGTTCAAAAAGGTTACTGACTTTTAGCGAAAAACGTTCCTGGTTTTTGCAAGATATGTTACTCACAGAAATTAGGAACATTAGCTGCTCATTATTTTCCAGGAACGTTTCTGAATTGTTTTTACAGTACCTTGTTATAGATTCGTCAGTCTGGAATAGTCAATAACCGAGTTTGAGGCTGATTGTAACTGAGATTACCTTCAAACTGGTGGCTAAAATCTATCGCTCGATTAATTACTATTATGCACTGATGATTCCATACCAGCACGAGAGGTTATAACCGGACTGTCACACTGTCGGTGCATTGCAAATCAGAAACATATGGCAACAGTTTTTTGAAAATGAGAAAATGTCTGCATTTAATAAGTTGTTTACTTTTACATTTATTTATATAAGTTGTGGTAAAAACACTTATTTTCGCAAAACTTTCATTTTTTCTAGCTCGTTGCAATCGGGAAAATTTAAACCTTGTCAAATATGTTTTGGCTGCGGATATTTTAATTTTTAACTTAGTTTATGAAAATTGGCGTAATATTTTATCCCTAAAAGTCACTGATAACTTTATTTTCGCAAAAATTACGGCTTGGGAAAAAAAATAACTTTTACATTAAACGCATTTACTTCTGATTGGCTAAGCGACCAAAAATTTACGACACGGTCATTTCCAATTTGTACATTCTTGCTTATGCACTTTTTAGTGAATAGATAGTTCTAACCATAGTTTAATTGCCACGATACAATTCTGCAGCATTTCTTCTAAAATATAATTTCTGAGAAGTTCAATATCCCAAAACTTCAGGAAAGAATGAATGAGAATCAGAAAAGAGTACTCATACGTGTTGGAAGTCTAAAATTCTTTCTTGTGCCAAGAAAATTCCGTCTTATCCTTTTCGGGATTCTCTCATTCCTATTAATTTTTTTAATGGAAACTTCAAAAAAAAAAAAAAAATGATGCAAAGAGCAGTTCGTTAAAAAATATCTGGTGTACAAATAAGTTTCAAATTATTTTCAGGAGATGACCTCACTAGTATTAAATCGAAACGGATAATGCTGCAACTAACTTCATTATATAACCTCATCATTACGCCTTTATTTTAAGTATGTCACATTTTGCTGAAGTGGAAACAACATAGTTTTTGTTTGCTCTGAATATGTCAACTTTTGTGCCAACAAAACACAATTTGCGGGAAAGTTTTTTTTTTTTTTTCTATTTCCATTTGAAGAAAAGTGCATCTGAAAGGGCATCGAATGCTGCAAGAAGTTTACGGGGAACATGCTTCATCGATTTCCACATGTGAGTTTCGGTATCGGTGCTTTAGAAGTGGTGATTTTAATACCAATGACAAAGCGTGATGGGCGGAACACGAAAAGTTTGAGGAGGCCAAATCGGAGGCTATATTGAACGAAAACTCGTGCCAAATGCCAGAAAAACTAGCACAAACATTAGGAGTGACTCAACAAGGCATATCAGTTAATGATATTAGATTCCGTAAGAATTAAGAGGGACGTCGAACACCGTTGTTTCACTTATAAGCAGCTGCTTCAGCGGCAAAAAAGAAAAGGTTTTTGCATTCTATTGTTACTGGTGACGAAAAATGGGTCCATTACGATATCCCCAGGTGCAAAAAAACATGCGGGCCACCCGGCCATATGCCAAAATCGAAGCCAATGCCGAACATTCACGATTACAAGGTCATGCTCTGTATTTAATGGGGCTAATTAAGAGTATTGTACTTAGAGCTGCTACTACTAGGTGAAACCATCACAAGGCAACTTTACCGAACTCAATTGACGCGTTTGAGCGGACCACTGCGGGAAAAATGGCCAAAGATAATTTTGCAACATGATAATGCTCGACCAAATGTTGCGCAGTCGGGCAAAACATAGTTTGATATGCTGAAATGGGAAGTCCTACCCCTCCTGCCATATAGCCCAAACATTGCCCCTTTAGACTACTATTTGTTTTCGTCGTTGACGCATGCGTTTGAGGATCAACGCTTCCGCTCTTTGGAAATAGACCAAAACTGGATCTATTGGTAGATCGCATAAAAAGACGCATCGTGTTTTCGAGATGGCATCCGAAAATTGCCAGAAAGATGGGAAAATGTAGTGGCCAACGATGAACAATACTTTGAAAAACGAATAAGAAACCATTTTTGCAATAAAGCAACAAACTTCAAAACAAAATTCTTTAAAACTTATTTGTATACATATATATCACTGCCATTAAAATGCGTTTTAAATGTTCAAAGATCGGGGAGTAACACGACACTTATATTAAATCTGCTAAGGGAAAGTAGAGTAAGATGGTTAAGATGATAAGTTGGTGAAATGAACTTATCACTGTGTGCGTGTGTGTGTGTGTGAAAGCATGATAAACGGTAGCTTTGATCATGCAACTTTTTACTACTTTCATGAAATTGAAAACAGTACTCATAAGATTTTCGATCCGGATCAAATTTGAAGTTTTATTAATTTTATTTTTTATGTTCACATTGATAATTTTAAATAATGATAGTAAGAACGTAACTATAAGTTCACCAAACTTTTGCTTTTCATTTTGATTAAATGTACAGCTCCTGCTTAGATTGTGCAGTAAATTATGCTAATCTAACAAACATAACTGCAGGTGAACTAAAAAGTAAAGCACTAAATTAACCGTGCTCTATTCAAACAACACACGTGCTTGAACTTGGAGCCATTTGACCCATTCTTTCTAAACAAATGATGTTAAAAATTGTTTTGATATTTTTCTATGTCTTTCCAACCAGTCGAATATAACATTGCAACAAAATAGGTTTTTTCTATCGTAATGAGATGGCAAGTCCGTTTATTTAAGAATTTGCAATGCTTACTACACATGCTAGCCGAATTATCCGGATTTTCCATCATCAGGATTACTTTTGGTCTCAGTTAGTCCGGATCAACGAGGTTGTACTGTATTCTTTACCAATAATAAAGCTGAAAGTCTCTCTGTCTGGATCTCTCTCTGTCCGGATCCGGATCTCTGTCTGTCTGTCAGGATCACTGTGACGCGCATAGCGCATAGACCCTTCGGCCGATTTTCATGAAATTTGGCACAGAATTAGTTTGTAGCACGGGGGTGTGCTCCTTGAAGCGATTTTTTGAAAATTCGATTTTTTTCTGTTTCCATTCCAATTTTAAGAACATTTTCCCGAGTAAAATTATCATAAGATGGACGAGTAAATTACCAAGTTATCATAACGTGGAACTGCAACATGGGCAAGCCAATTGTCGAGAAATTCATCATACATTAATTGTAAATTTACAAGCGAACCAAAAGACCTTTTAATTTTCTACTACGAGCAAAGCCATGGGGGTGCCACTAGTTAGAGATTAAAATATAGGCGTCCCTCGTATAACACGGTAAATTCGTTCCGTGTAGTATCGAAACCGTGTTATACGAATATTTTAAAAATAACTTTTTAACGTATTCTTTTACATTAAGAGCCATTGTCTGTAAGAATCAGGCAGTTTAAAGCATTTGTGATTGTTGACATTTTTAATTTTTTTTATTTTCACATATGTTGTTCCTTATCATAAATGTAATGTAAATCCGAAATTTGAGCTTTGTCTGACTCACCGTTTGTGAAAAAAAATTTTTTTTTTTGTTAAGGGGGCTTGGCACATTTTTGCCGGTTTTTCAAATTTGCAGATTTTAATGTGCTTGTTGCTTGAAGCGCCCTTATAATGGCATGGATGTTTTAATTTCATGTTACTATATGGTCTTGTTAGATACTGTTACAGCTGTCAAATCGGTGACACTACGAGGGCGACGCCCACAAACTCCGTTTAAAAATGACCGAAAATGGATTTTTTTCTATATTTAAGGCCAATTTTCTCAAAGCGCCTTCATGATGACACCAACATTTTTAGATCATTTTCTAGCCACACTTACATACATCAAAAATGTGTATCAAAATCGGTGTCACTATAAGGGTGCCAGAAGATATTGGAACTTTTATGCAATAAATTTCACAAAAACACAAATATTTAGAATCTAATTACAACTGTCGCCCTCATAGCAGATATCTGATACTACATTAGGTTGATAACCAACATGTTTGTCTAACATTTGCACAAAAAAAATCGGTGTCACTCCTATTATTTTTGGAAATATAATCGTTCCAAGTTAGTACGTTATGGCGTTTTTTTATATTTATTTATTTAATATTTTCGCACCCAGATTTTTTTTGAACATATTTATTTTCAATTTAATACAAAGAAGTGTACCTTATAACATAAACAGCTTTGGGCAGCAAGAGAGTCTTTTTCTTGAATAGAAAATGCCCGTTTTGATATAGGTACCAGGTGGATCTATTGTGCATAACATGTCTAGACTATTATACCAATACTCGTCTTGTTTTTCCGGCCAAACAAATTTATTTATTCCAATTGTTCTTGACATGCATTTGACCTAAACTTGCAAATGGTCAACTTCTACTATTTTTCTGGGATACCATGTTTTCCCATGCTTTAGTGCTACAAAATTAGCAGTTTTCAATAAGAGATGACCGTCTTTCTGAAATTGGTTTGATTTGATTCTTAATGTTTTCTTCGTTTTGGTCTATGTTATCCTCAAATCCAGTTTTAGATTCTGAATATTCGCTTTCTTCAATATTCTCTTTTGATGTATTGAGAATGCATTCGTTTTTGTGTTTCCTCCATCGAAAAAAAAGGGATAGGATTTGTTTCATAGTACAATACTCTGAAGCAACGAACAGTTTTTTCCCCGTTACGAACTGCATTTCTCATCTAGTGTGCAACTTGACAGGGATGTTGTTTTTTCCCAGTATTTTGTTAGTTGTTCTAGTAAGTTGTTCTTATAAATACTCCTTCTGCTTTGAAGTGAACTTGAACTGAGCTCGTAAAGATAGGGCCCATCCAATTTCATTAAATTGAACTTTTGGCAATGCAGGGGTAGTTATTAGTTGAAAATTTGAAGCATTTATATAAGATGTTTGTAAGAGCTTCTCTCTATACACCTTTCGTATAAAATCCATTTGCAAGTTGAGGTCAAATGTATGTCAAGAACAATTGGAATAAATAGATTTGTTTGGCCGAAAAAACAAGATGAGTATTGGTATGGTAATCTAGACATATTATGCACAATACATCCGCCTGTACCTATATCAAAACGGGCATTTTCTATTCAAGAAAAAGACGTTCTTACTGCCCAAAGCTGTTTAGGTTAAAAGATACTCATTTTTGTATTAAAATAAAAATAAATATGTTCAAAAAAACTATCGGGGGGTGAAGAGATTAAATAAATAAATATAAAAAAATGCCATAACGTACTAACTTTGAACGATTATATTCCCAAAAATAATAGGCGTGACACCGATTTTTTTTGTGAAAATGTTAGACAAACATGTTGGTTATCAACCAAATTTAGTATCAGATCTCTGCTATGAGGGCGACAGTTGTAGTCAGACTTTAAATATTTGTGTTTTTTTTGAAATTTATCGAATAAAAGTTCCAATATCTTCTGGCGCCCTTATAGTGACACCGATTTTGATACATATTTTTGATGTACGAGGGCTATCCAGAAAGTAGATTACGTTTTGGAATAAAAAATAAACAAAGTATAGGAAAAAATTTTTATTATATACAGATGAAAGCCACACTCAAATACTACTTTTCGACATAGTCACCATACAAATTAAGGCATTTATCGTAGCGATGTACGAGCTTGGAAATTCCTTCGTCGAAAAATTCGGCCGCCTGCGCCTTCAACCACTCCGTTACCTCTTCTTGCAGCTGTGCGTCGTCATCAAAACGCTGCATAGCCAGCCACTTCTTCATTGCTGGGAATAGGTGGAAGTCGCTCGGTGCCAGGTCGGGACTGTACGGTGGATGAGGAAACAACTCCCACTTAAAAGATTCAAGAACTTTACGAGTGACACTTGCCGTGTGGGGCCGGGCGTTGTCGTGAAACAACAAGATCTTAGAGCTCAACATTCCTCTGCGCTTGTTTTGAATTGCTCTTCTGAGTTTTTGGAGAGTTTGGCAATACCTTTGAGAGTTTATTGTAGTGCCTCTTTCCAGGAAGTCCACCAAAATCACACCTTTTCTGTCCCAAAAAACAGTCGCCATGATCTTCCTTGCCGACATTGTTTGCATGCATTTCTTGGGTTTTTGGGGAGAACTTGTGTGCCCCCACTGCATTGATTGCAATTTCGTTTCACAGTTCACGTGTTTCACCCATGTTTCGTCACCAGTAACGATGCGATCGAGTAAAAAGTCACCATCCTTATGGTAAGCGTCCAAAAAGTTCAACGCTGCAGCCATTCGCTGATTTTTGTGGTCCTCTGTCAAGATTTTTGGAATCCATCTTGCACAAAACTTGTGGTAACCAAGCTTTTCGCTGATGATTTCGTGCACCAAACTTCGCGAAATTTGTGGAAAACTTAAAGAAAGTTCCGTTATTGTGAAATTTCGATTTTCCCGGACTTTAGCATCGACTTTTTCGAGAAGTTCGGCGTTCACTATGCTGGGTCTCCCACTTCGATCTTCGTCGTGAACATTGGTTCGGCCATTTTTAAATCTTATGACCCACTGACGCACTCCACCTTCAGTGATAATGTTGTCCCCATACACTTCACAAAGCTGCCGATAGATTTTTATCGGTTTACAGTTTTTTGCAGTCAGAAACCTTATTACTGCGCGCACCTCGCAGCTCGCGGGATTTTCAATTAACGCAGACATTTCAAACCGTCACAGTATCTGAACGAACACAGCACGAACCTCTCACTAGCACGGCTAGATGCAGACTGAGCTGCGCAACGCTTTGACCCCAAGATGGCCGCGCTAGCCCCGCCCCTAGCGGACACAGACGAAAACGTAATCTACTTTCTGGATAGCCCTCGTATGTAAGTGTGGCTAGAAAATGATCTAAAAATGTTGGTGTCATCATGAAGGCGCTTTGAGAAAATTGGCCTTGAATATAGAAAAAAATCATTTTCGGTCATTTTTAAACGGAGTTCGTGGGCGTCGCCCTCGTAGTGTCACCGATTTGACAGCTGTAACAGTATCTAACAAGACCATATAGTAATATAGAATTAAAAAATCCATGTCATTATAAGGACGCTTCAAGCAACAAGCACATTAAAATCTGCAAATTTGAAAAACCAGCAAAAATGTGCCACGCCCCCTAAACAAAAAAAAATGTTTTCTCAAAAACGGTTAGTCAGACAAAGCTCAAATTTCGGATTTACATTACATTCATGATAAGAAACAACCTATGTGAAAATATAAAAAATTAAAAATCACAACAATCACAACCTGCCTAATCCTTACAGACAATGGCTCTTAATTAATCATAGTAAAAATTATGTCAATACGTATCGTGTTGTATCAAAATCGTGTTTCGTGTTATATAGAAACTGTGTTATACGAGACTAAGAAATAATGTGAATCAAAAGATGTGTACCGTGTTATATCGAAACTAAGTTTCATAAAACAAAGTAAAACCAAATAAGAGTTATTATCAAACATTAACAGAATGTATTAAACAAAAATGAAATTCCATCTTTATTAAATGTAACATTCGTGTTGTATCAAAACTATGAAGCATTAAATTCAAGTTTTGTACCATGTAATATCGAAACCGTGTTATAATAATAATCACAAATATGGTGCCATGTAATATCGAAACCGTGTTGTACAAGCACCGTGTTATACGAGAGACGCCTGTGATTGAATTTGGAATCAATAGACTTGTTTTTTTTTTTCTTTTCCATTTCAAAAGTTAATTCAATTCATATGGTATATCTGAATTTTATGCTATGTATTAACTTGTTAAATGGAAAATTGAGCTGTTTAATCTATTTGATGTATTCATGTTTCCCGTGTGTTTTTAGGGTAACCGGTCAGTAGAACTGCTTTTGAAACGAAACCAGTATGTGGCAGCGGTTTCTAAATTATTGCGAGCAATTTGTTCTGAATCGCTTTTTAAAATTCAGTAGAACTTCGTTTTCCCGGCCGTCATAATAAGCTCACCATAAACATGATAAATTCACAAGTAAATATAAAACATCTTAACTGTGTATAGTGAGTTAAATTTGAATAAACCAGTTAAAATGTAGAATTACGTAAATCCTTGTTTTTCTTCAATACTGTTTGAATAGGGAAGTTGCAACCTATTAAATGTTCATATTTTGGCTATTGCATATTGTTAATTGACCCTCAAAACTAAAAAATTCACCATCGTCGAATTTTAAAACACCGTGGTTGATTTTTAATGAATTTTTAAAAATCCACGCGCAAAAGTGCGCTCTTCTGAAACGTCACGAGCCTACGTCACAGGGCGCGAATGGGCAGTTTTCCGCCGAAGATCCCTTGTTTTCGCTAGGGACATTTTGAGCGCGCTGATATTTTTATTTTTTAGAAATTCAATAATCCTTTTGAACACACTATGGAGGCCGGATTCGTTAAAGCACAATCTAAATAATCTTCCTCAAATAATATCAATGGTGAAATTCGAATATTTCCGAGAGGATGAGAGGTTTAATGTTCCAGAAACGCGAGGAGATAAGCCTTTTACGTTTCATCTTCGAAGTCGAATGCACGTTCTTCGATTTCTCCCATGACATGGGAACCGGTTAGCTAGCTTTTCTCTCCTATCGGACGTCACTTCCTATGCCATCTGACGTCACAGGCGCTTGAACTTTAAAAATTAATTTAAAAAAAACTACTTATCGTATCGCAAAAATTTTTTCACCTATGATGTTCATACATGTTGCTCTATCATATAAAAATAAAATAGAAAAATCGAAAACTTCCCTATTATATTGCGTAAAATATTAAGAGCTGAAAAACAAGTATTGGGCCACTAAACGAAAAAGCCGACACTTTCTTCCGCGCGTAATAGCTCATATGAGGCAATTAGAAGCAAAGGGAGGTAAGTGACGAAATTAAAAAAACTGTAGATAACCAGTACAAATGGTAGATGAACCGTCCTTTGTCTTTGGGAAAGAGATAGTACTAGTAGCTTTGGTAGGTGCTGCTATACAGCATGGTTCAAAAAAAAAATCAACGAAAACCTACCTAGGACATCTTTAAACGCGTTTTACTCAAAACAAAAAAATGTCCACTTACATTCCTTTGCTTCTCACTGCCTCATATATGAAGCAGAAAGAAGCAAAGTGACGTAAGTGGACTTTTTGAAGTCCAATAGAGCTACTAGTAGCATCTCTTGCCCTAAAACAGAGGAGAGGTCCTCCTACCATTTGTACTGATTGTCTCCGAATATTTAACTTTTGCTATTACATCCTTTTGAGTCTCACTGCCTCATATTTCACTACATCCTAAAAGTACATCCTAAACATATTAAAAAGTAACGAAAAAATATGTTTCTTAAGAAATCGAGCATTCGTTTATGTTTTTTAAGTAGTAAAATTTTGTTCATTACCCTTTTAGATTACTTTTCAATGAAATATATGAGCTGTCACGCGCGGGAAAAAATGTACAACATATTGCATTTTTCATAAAAAATGTTTACATTGCGTAAAAGAAAGCGTTGAACTTTTAATTTAATAAGAATATGCTAACAAAGCTAAAAACTGATCTCTTCCCAATTAGGTTTCAACGTTTCTTGAGCTCTAGCAGACATTTTATTCTAAACATGATAAAAACAAAGATATTAGTTTCGCTAGCTGAGTCCATTCGTATAACATTTTTAAACACAATTTTGGCATTCATGGCAGTAATATTTAGCTTAGACATGATAAATGCATTAAAGCACTTATATGAGAACTACGAGGAACTGGAAAATAACTTAAAAAATATGTCCTAGAAAACCATTAATGCACCTTTCTGAAGATACTATTTTAATACAAATAGATATATTGAAGTGCAGTTGCTTTAGAAATTACTTGCGTTCGTTTTTTCCTTTCGTTCATTCCTTTTTCCTATTCCTATTCAGAGTCACAACTGACTACAACTGTATTTATGTCGAGGACTGCATTGCCTCCATTATTTTATGTACCGATAGATGGCAGCACCATCACCGGATCGAACAGTTTATGAGAATTTAGAACTAGTTCAGGAGCTAATAGCTACCTGGTGCTAGCACCCCCAGAGGTATCGTTTCACTTGGAGGACATTGAGACCACGAGCATATTTAACGTCGCCCAGTCCCCTTTAATGACGACGGTGGGTCTTCGACCATCGAGGTTCGAACCCAGGACCCTCCAGCCCCGAATCCGACACTCTACCGATCGGGCTACCACGGCCCTTCATTCCTTTTTATGTATGCTTTTATTTGATAGTTTATGTTGCCAGATGCAATGAAAAGGTTTATCTCTTTAAAAGCTTTTCTAATTTATGAAACAACACAAAGTAAAAGATAAATGGTTCGCTTCCGTAAGTGCAAAAGAAGTCTAAAGGAACTGTTAAAGATTGGTTTAAAGTAAAACATACTACCATACAACTGTTGTAAAAATCTTAAATGTTTTCATTCCCCCCCCCCCCTTACCATTAAAAAAGCATTTGAAGGTTATTATATTTTGCTTTTTTTTTCAAGAATCTTACGTCATGACCTGTCATATTATAAAAACGACTTTGTTTTTCTTATTAATTATTTGCATGGTAAAATTATTTTAATAATGAACAAAATATCTATAAAAGACATTTTTTTACAAAATAATTATTTAGATTTTCTATAAAACCAGCTGTACACTCATGACGATGCCTCAGCTTAAGAATTTAAAGGAAGCCCCTTTAATGAGAGAAAATCCCCCCCCCCCTCAATGATGAAAAATAACCATTTTTCTTCAACTAAAATGAGTACACACCGTTTTATTGAAAAAACTTGTTTAAGTGTCTTTGTAATTTAAAATAATTCGCCATAACATTGAATGACAAAAACGTTCGCTTTAAAGCAAAAAGTAAATCACCAAATTCTATCATTTCTTGCTGAACTTAGCAAGCGATCACGCTACCGTAACCCAGTCGATTAGCGAGAGAAGCTATCTCCGATAGATTAGCAATATGATCTTTTTAATGAAAAGGTTTAAACGGTAATACCGCTCTCTCCCTTTTCCCCATAGAAAATAACGTAATTAAGAAACACGTTATAGGGTAGACCGACCAGTGAGTGAACACCACCCAGTGAATGAACAGCGCGTCATTTTTTTAAAAAAAATAAGCTTCCAAAATTTTATTTTTCTAAATAAATTCACTACAAAAGTGTTCTTTATCGATATTCTAAGCTATCTGACACCTGATTGGTTACTTTGGATACGTATTTTTTTCCTGAAAAAAATTTGAAAGTTTTACTGCCGTGAATCGTTCTTTTTCTCTTTTAAAATAATAAGGCTGGTTTCACGCAAGCAATTATTTTGATGAATATTATTTTTATTGATAAATTTTATTTTTTAACTTTACGAAAGAAAAATTAAGTACACATATTTTGGCTGTGGGTTTTAATTGTTTCAGTCAATGCAGAATGCGTAGATTTTCAGGTAGAGGGGTGTTCAGTCACTGGGTTCGAAAAATTGCGAAAACCCAGTGAATGAACAATGGCAAAATTTCTTTTGTTTTAAAAAGAAATTTGAAGTTTCTTTGAGATATTTTAATTTTCTTACTTATTTGTAATGCAGATAGTTTTATATGCTTATTTATTTATGAACTAGTGGTACCCGCACGGCTTTGCCCGTGATAGAAAAATTAAAAGGTCTTTTGGTTCGCCGGTATATTTACAAATAATGTATGGTAAATTTTATCGCCAATTGGCTTGTACTCATGTTACGGTTCCACGTTATGATAATTTCGTATCTCGCCAATTGGCTTGTGCCCATGTTACGGTTCCACGTTATGATAATTTCGTAATTGACTCGTCCATCTTATGATATTTTTTTCTTAAAATTGGAATAGAAAAAGAACCGCATCGAATTTTCGAAAAATCGCTTCGAGGTGCCCACCCCCATGCTACATAGATATAGTAGTCATATAGATAGATAGATAGATAGTTCTCAAAGAAACTTAGTTTCTTTTTGAATCAAAATTTATCATGTTCATTCACTGGACCAATTTGTGTTCAATTACTGGTTCGAGGTGTTCATTCACTGGGTCTTTGGGTCATTTTTTCTTTAAACACCTAAAAAAGTCGGAAGCGGAACCATTTAAGTTCCCGCGATTTTTTAGAGATATTTACATAGATCAATTAAAATGTTTTCGCTATCACAATCTGTATAGTATAGAATTTAAAATTACTAGGATTTTTAAAAAATTAAATAGTGCTTAACTGTTCATTCACTGGTCGGTCTACCCTTATCTAGGACAAAAGGAATTCCCGTTCCCTCGTCTCCCCGTAGTATAGTGCCTAGAAAGAGTAGTGTGCCGATCGACGGGGAAAAAGTGAGGTCAGATCTGAGGAAAACCTAGATGGCGCTGCGCTCGAGTAGTACGTTATGCTACTCAATCAGACTCGTTTTAAATCAGCGACTGCATGCTGATTTCGCAGTTTAAAAGCCCCGTTTTTCGGATTGAACTTATTTCTGCGCAAAAGACAAATTCTGTAATAAGTGCTAATTGTTACATGGGTGTTCGTTTATTTTTTGAAGCATATAAAATTTCCTTATGCTAATTTATCTTTAATGAAAATAGTAGACTATAAGCGGCCATTCATTAAATACGTAAGGGCCCAGAGGGGGAGGGGGTTGGAAAAGCCTCTACGTACCCTAACTTGGGGGGAGAGTCAAACTCATTCTTACAAAATATTATCCAAGTCGGTATTTCACATTAGAAATTGCGCGGTCAAGTGATTTGGCAGAGATTATGTTCCCTTTGCGTCTGGAAGGTAAGAAACGTGTTGGGATAAGATGTTTTTTTATTTGTTTTACAAAGAATTTATAGTGTAAAATATGATAAAGGAGTCGTATTGCGTACGGCATGTTTTATTGAGCAATCACGATTGCTTATTGTTCTCATTTGACAGTCCTTGGCGTAGTGGTTCCTTTTTCAGCTTGGACCAGGGCTGCAGCACCACCGTCCACCGGCGGCGGCGCGGCTGGTCCTGAGCACTGTCCCCCGGAATCCACTTTTACTGGTCGGTGGCGTCCATGTCCTACACACGCAAGCTCATACACACTCGCCTACGCGCGCACGCCATTACACACATACACACGCCTACGTGCACACACGTAAGCCTACACACACACACAACTATACACACGTAACCACCCAGGAGGAGGGACATGCTTGGAGGGGGAGCCATTTCTAGAAACAAAAACTCTAACCAGTAGGGTCTTGTCAACTCGTGATTGCGAAAAACATAATTTGAATTCAAGATGACAAAATTCAAATTAAATTTTTAATTTTTTGTAATTAATATTACATCAAAAAAAGTCCAAAAAACATTCAGTTTAGATTCTTTTCAGTAACTATTTCTTTACGCAAAAGGTTTAATTCAATAATGTGAATTTATTAACGATTCCAAGATTTGTTATTTTATCATTTTGAAAAACGAAATGGAGTCTTACATAAGAATAGGGGGGGGGGTGAAAAATCTTACGTACCCTTACATGGGGGAGGGGGGTCAAAAATTGCCAAAATCATCCTTACGTAATAAATGAATGACCTCTAAGTATTTAATAACAGCGCATCTTTTATTTCTCTACTAATAATAAAGCTGAAAGTCTCACCTTTCAAAAAAGGTTTTCCTCGAGGAATCAAAACTTCCTCACCATTTATAATATGCTTATAATGCGTTTCAATAAAATGTTTTTCGAAATGCAGAGCACAAATTGAGCAATATTTATCAAAAACTTTATCTAACCTGGGAATTAACGAGTTCCACTTCTTTAGTTTTTCTTCATCTGCTGGAGCTTTAAAAAGCGAAACTTTTTCTTTGCATCTTTTGTACCCACTTTTGCACCCTGGCACGAAACAAGATGATTCTTCTAATGTTCAACTTTGATGCCTCCATTAAAATCCTTAAACGCTGTTTCATGAAATATTCACGAAATAAAGGTAAAAAAGAGAAACGCGGAACTAAATTGTAACAAAATCCCGCGTCTACTAATGTAAACACCGCGAAATTGAACGTGCACCTCGACCGCACTGCCCTCTAGCGGTTTTCATACATTTTGTCTTCAAGAATCGAAGGGGAAAAAGCGCCGATCGGCACACTATTCTTTCTAGGCACTATACCCGTAGGAACAAGAATTTAACTTAAATGCGCAACGCAAATTTTATAGAATTTCGCCCATATCTTTCATTCCACACCCCAAGACGATTTTTTTAAATTAAAATCCGCATTTGCACATGCAGAAAACGAAGAAGAAAAATAAATTAACATACGCGAAATTTATATGTCCTAAAAAAATACTGTAATACGTGTGTAAAAACGTTTGAAAAAAAAAAGAGTTACAAAAAATTAAGTACCATAACAGAAATGACAATTTTTTCTAAGTGTTAGAATGAGAAGTAAAGAAATTCTGCGAAAAGCTATCGCTGGGGAAAAGGGGGGACGATAGTCATGGGGGAGGTGTTCAAAAATCGCTTTCAAAGTCGTGGTCAGCAAAACAAGAAAAAGAAAATTATTAAATTAAAATGCGCAATAAACAAAATGAAAACCTAAAAACGTGATACCTAGTTAACTGGTCGTTAATTTTGAGCACGACCTCGGCGACTCAAATTTCTGCACTTCCTGCAAAATGTAAAGTAATGTGAATTGAGTGAAGGCTTGAATATATACGCTCAGCTAGAAGCACAGGGGGGGAGGGGCTCTTCCCTCTAGTGACTCCATAATGTCCAACTAAACGTTATCTGCTGGTGTATTAATTGCTCTAACAGTTTAAAACTGAGCAGATACATTTAAGGTATCGAGCTAAAAAGACAATGCTAAATGACATAAACAGCAACGATAACGAGATAAATCTGTTGCAACAGACTGATACTACAATGTCGAACTAAAAAATTGAAGCATTTCCTGCCACCACCATTAAGCTTGATCGTAGCCGTTAAAAGTAATTCCTTCCACCTTATTTCTATTAGTAACTCAATTTCACATGACCTATAAAATTGCAGATCTCCGAATTATCCGAATCAAACTTGTTTGCTTTAAAAATGTTAACACTGAAGATTTTAACATTTCTTAGCAACGACGTAACTTTTAGTACACTATACATATGCTTTTTTATTTTTATCTATTATAGATAAAACGCTTCCGTGACCAGACTTTATTCAACCGCCTCACGTGTTTGAACCAGAACACTGTAAACCAACTCTGTTGAGAAATGCTGCAAAAATGTTTTGTTATTTTTTAAAATACCTTGTAGACATTCTATCGAATTTTGTCGCAACATGCCTTTTTTTGTCGCAATGAATGGTAAGTCTACTTAAGGATTTGCTTCGCTTATTACACATACTACCCGGATTATCTGGATTTTCGTTTATCCGGATTACCTTTGGTTGCGATTGAATGTTTGTCATACACAGTTACCTTTAGGTCTTAAGAGTCTTAAATATCAGGAAAAATACCATCCATATCGTAACTCCGCTGAATTCTGAGCTTTGCTCCCACAGACGTTTTGTGGAGTTTTGAGGATAGTGAGTTCTTCTGCCACAAAATATCTGCGAGAATATGGCGCCAAATTTTACTGTGCTACGACATGGATGGTGCTATAACTAACATAATGCTAAAAGGAAAAGGTGGTGTCCCAACTTCTGGTTAATCCGTGTTTAATTCGAATTTCCTGGATACTTGAAATATCACATGATGATTTTTTTTTTTTTACTTTGTATCGATGTAAAATTAAAATTCCGTAATTACTAGATTCGTAATTCAGACTTATTTTCATTCATGTTTCTTTCCCATCAAAATAAAATTTTGCCTCTTAACAGTTATTTATAAATTCAATTTTCAAAAAATGCAATGTTTTAAAACACATTCAAAAATAACGAAATATTATTTAATTAAACTCATAAATTGAACCGTTTCTACCAGTTTATGTTTATTATTTGAGCTGTAGTTGGAAGAGAAGAGCGGAAGAACGCCACTCAAAGAAATATCTAGATTGATCTTGCAAAAATATTGCAAATTTCATGTTAAATGGTTCAAATTACATTTTTTGAAATAGGCTAAGTAATCCATATTGACCTTTTTTTTTTCTCCCAACAAAGATCCTTTTTTTTTTTTTTTTGGTCCAACAGAGGTCGATCAACATCTACCCTATAGATATATGCGATTCCCAATTTTTTTTCCCTTTTTAAAAATACAGCACTGTTTCCTTCGAAGACCCATTTGTAATCAGTGAAAAAAAATTCCATGTAAGCTTTTAGAAAAATCGTAAAAATATTCTTCAAAGATAACTTGGGCAATGAAAATTACTCATTAATAACTCCTTTAAAAACATTTAACGCTTTCAATTTACTTTCAGGAAACTGAAGTAAAAGTAAATGATTAAAGATTAGCAAAACAAAATCATTTATTAAGTAAAGTTTTTTTTTCTCTTCAATCAATTTTTGAATGAGAGTTTTGTAGGTCAAAGGGATTCCTGCAGTAAAAATTTAAAGTAGAAAATTCTCTACTTTATTTATCCCCAGGCCCACTTTCGTATTTTTCTTCTTCTGAAATTTCAGTGTAAATAATATCTTAATGTGAATTAAACTCCATTAGTTTTCATGCATGATTACGCTTTCTTTATTTAATACTTAAATATAATTAACTGGAACTGCTTTTGCACGACTCTTATTTTGTTTTTTCTTGAAGCTTCTCCCTTCGTTTTATTTTAAGTACTCACTTTTCTCGTTATCTTTTGTTTTAATGCTTTTGCTTTCATTGTCCCATTTAATTATTTTGCTGTATCTCCCAGTATTTTTTTTTTTTTGAGAGAGAGAGGGGGGGGAGAGAATTTTTTCCACATGCAGTAAAGTTTATATATATATATATATATATATATATATATATATAAAGGAAAAGAGACATAAGACAAAAACAGAAACATTTGAAAAAAAAATAACAAAGCATAAAAAACACGCCACATCATTCCTTAATGTTTTCTTTGTAACAGGATCACCGCTTGTTAACATTTCTTTTTTCTTTTTTTTTCTGATTTTTCCTGAATTAGGAAACGGTTCTATCAGTGGTTCAATACAGTATCACCTAGTTCTTTCATAATTTTCGCTTCCTAGGTTTTTATAGACATAGTTTGAAATTGTATGCCTCAATTATGTATAGTACACGTTCATGATTCTAGTATATAAATATATACTATCTAAAGTTGAGTAAAATATGTCGTCATGCAAGTTTCTACAGCGACTTATCTATGTTCCGTTGAGATTACAACAGGTAAAAGGAGATATAGTTTTAAATCTAAAGATCCAAATTCATATTTAATTATTAAACCTCTTTGACCAAAAATCGTTGAAAGATTACAAAATACTCCACAATAACCTAATGCTCTGCTTAAAAACTACTTATACACCTTTGAGCAACCTAATTTCCTTCTTTCAAGATCTAACATTAAGCATTCAAATCCAAGAGAATTTATTTTTCATCGTGAATGGATTCGTTTGTTTACATTTGTGTGTAACCTGTCTTGTTTTTACATGATGTAAAGAAACACAAGGGGATTGTTTTTTTTTTTTTTTTTTTTCAAAATCAATAAGCAGAGTGATAATAATTTTATATTTTCACAACGCTCTAATATAAGAACTTCTGGTCATAATGACTTGATATTTCACCCGAAGGGTCATTCCACGGAAAACGGTAATTTTGTCCTGCACTTGACGCCTCATATATTTCAGAAAAAAAGTAATTTAAAAAAGTAATAAAAACATTTTATTGCTTAACAAAATACAAACGAATGTGTAAACTTAAGCAAAAGAGTACCTTTTTAAACTAATTGCTTTTTAATGAAATTTGTGAACCGTCACGTGCGGGTTAAAGTGACTTTTTCGTGGAAATGCCTAATACACATTTTTTTTAAACTATTGTTTCTCAGCGAATGAGATATGTTTCCTTTACATTGGAGCCTTTGCTCTCAAAATCTACAATTTATTTCAAAATTAATATATTGATTAAGCAAAAATATTAACTAATTCATAAGCAAGTTACAAGAGGTTGACTTAAGCTGCCCCGTACGTGACGCATGCAAATAAACTGCATTTAAAATAACAAAATTATTTAATGAAAGTATAACTATGTCAAGAGTACCTTTGTGTCAAATGTGAAGATTAAAAAAATTGCTTACCCCTGTTTAATCGAAATACCAAGAGATATGACGAAATATTAATAAAACTTAAGAGTCTTTTTGACCCGCACGCTTCGGTGGAATGGCCCTGAACAACCATTTTAGAAATAATTTTTAAAATTAATATCTGCTCTTTCACAGATTAGCAAAACTGATTTTTTTAAATTAATATCTGCTCATTCACAGATTTGCAAAACTGATTTTTTTTTAGTCGCTAATATAAATTTAAGTCTAAAGCCTCTTTCACAGATTAGCAAAACTGATTTTTTTTTTTTTTTTTTAGTCGCTAATATAAATTTAAGTTAAAGCCTATGAAATAAATATTACTATTTTCGTCATAGCATCGTTTTAATGCTTCGTAATAATTACTTTTTTTGCACGTAAGTTATTTTATTTCGACTAATAATATGAAGAATTACTGCTCTTGTATTGCGGTAATCATAACTGTTAGCTTCACAAGCGTGAAAATTAATATAATGGTAGTTAATAAAAACGCCTCAAAAAGTTCTTCAATAACTCTTCCTCAAAAAAATATTCGGATAGTAACTAATAACTACAGTAGAGTTAACTATTACCATTTATCCATTATTAGTGCTGCAACTAAAGGAAAAGAAATAAGGGCAATTATCAGAAAAAAAGGTGCTTTGAAAACAGTTTATAAAAGTAGTGCATTTGCATTTTTTTTACAATAAACGAGCTGATGTGTGCACCACATGACTTCCTTTTACTCCAATTCAATGCCATTTTCTCATTATTGGCAGTTTTTAGCCTACTTTTCCAGTAAAAGTCAGAAAAAGATGAAAAAAAGCATGAAAGAAGGCCTAAGCCATCATAAAAATACCGCGAAAAACAAAAAAAGTCAAAAATAAATGAAATAATTAAATAAATATCGAAAAATTAAAAATTGGAAAGTAGGGTATTGAGATGGGGAAAAATGTCTGTCGGTCTGTCTGTCTGTCACCCCCCCCCTAATAACTTTTGAATGAATAGTCCGATTCGAACAAACTTTTTTTTGTTCCCATATTTCACTTTTTGATTTGAACTATTTCTTGTTCAATTTTGAACAGTTCAAAAAACCTTAACATTAGCGCTTACGGGAAAATTCAAAGCAATTCCGAACTGTGAGGTGAATTTGCTTCAAACAAACTTTGTAGGAAAAAGCTTTTGATGAAAAACTTGTATATAAAATATATTTTTGATTTGAACAATTTTCCGATCAATTTTGAACAGTTCAAACTGTTGACTGTTTGACTGTGAAATAATTATTGTTGATATGACTTGTTTTTATTTTAACGCTAAAGTTTTAATTTAGGTATTCAGTTTTCGGCGAATAAACTCGAAGTCATTTATGTTTCTACATAAAGATATGCGCAGACGTTTTTTTTTTTTTTTTTTTTTTTTTTTTTTTTTTTTTTTTTTTTTTGACAATGAAAAGTATTTCTTTAAGTTGACATTTTATTGTTTTTATTTATCTTGGTAAGTGCATAAATTCATTGAAAAAATTATTTTTGGCAACAGGGGAAAAAGAAACGATTTTTTTTTTTTTTTTGAAATGATGTATTTATTTTAATGAGCTTATTAATTTTAATTATTATTTTGTCGTTTTGAAAGCTGTTTAGATTCTTTTTTTTATTGGAAAAAAGTGTTTTAGCTGCTTTGTTTAAAAGGTGCTGCTATTTTATTTGTGGGTTTTTTTTTTTTTTTTTTTTTTTTTACTCATCTAATCTTTTTAGATGAGTGAGGAATATTTTATTCCTAGAAATTAGCTTAAAATATTGGAAAAATATGGTTGAAACAATTTGCGAAATTAGCTATTTTTGAGAATATTGATCAGGTACTAGAAAGTAGCATGGGTATACGGGAAAGTAGGCTCGTATAGTTCTAGACGGAACTTCTTGTAATATGATTCAATAGTTTACTCTCTAAATATCACCAACAGTGGCCAAATTTAAACCAGATTTTTAAAAAAAAAATCGCCAAACTTGGCGACCAAAAGACTGGCAATATATCGCCAAGTGTCCTCCAAATTATAACACCACGTGATTTTACATCGAAATTAACAATGATTTTCCCCCAAAAAAGGGTCAAAAGACCCCCTTCGGAGCATACGAATGCAACCAAAAAAGAAAGTGCACAACTAGACCCCACTAGGAGACTACGTACCAAATTTCAACTTTCTAGGACATTCCGTTCTTGAGTTATGCGACATACATACACACATACAGACGTCACGAGAAAATTCGTTGTAATTAACTCGGGGATCGTCAAAATGGATATTTCGGGTGTCTGTACGTTCCTAGGCACGCATCCACGTGTGGTCGGGTTGAAAAAGAAATTCAACATTCATTTGGGGGTGAGCAAAATGGAAATTAAGGCCGATTTTTGGGTGAAAATTTTTTCGCGAATACAATACTTCCTTTTTTTTTAAAGGAAGTAAAAAACAATTGTTTCAAGATGGTATCCTCCCACTCACTCAACAGCAATCTTCAGAGCTAAATTACTAAAGAAAAGATGTTTTTAAAGGAAATGTTTTCTTTTTTTTTTTTACTATAATGGTGGTAGGTTTTCCAAATTATGTATTAAAGTTCTTTTTTTTGGGGGGGGGGGTAGTTTCACTTATTGAAACGTGCAAATAGCTCACAAAGCCCATAGACAGCTTCTAACTCCACTATTTCTGGTGGAAATGACTTGAATAATAACAAGGTGTACTTCAAAAGATGAATGAAATATGCTGCAAGTTTAAAGAAATTCTGATTGTTTCTTTTCTGTTAGAAACATTCAGGAAAAACACTAAAATTTCAGCCTACTAAACTGGTTTCCTTCCTTAAACTAACATTAAGTTATTTTTTCCGATACTGAGCAAACGCCATTTTCAAACGTAACGGTTCATATACAAATGAAATTATAATGATTCTAAGTAGTAGTTGATTTTTTAAAAATGCCTCGTTCACTCTTTGCAAATAAATACTCAAAATAAAATACTAATTCAAATATCAAATACTAAATTACTATATATCAAAGTTTGATACATTTTTTTATTTCTTTGTTGTTCAGAAAAAGTACTCAGTTTGCTTGATATATTTCACAAAAGTTACAAAATAATTCTTAACATTGAAATTCAAATGTTTCCCAACTCTGAACTTGAATGTGAATAAATTTAAAGTTAACGGAAAATTACGAATTTTCTTAGATGTGCAGAAATTGTTGCATGTTTTAATAATAAAACGAGAGTAAATACAAACTTGACCAAATACAATTGTTTTGGTGACTTTTATGTGACAAGCTTAGCAAAGGCAGCATACCTGTTTCATCAAAAGATCGCGTTAAGTTCAAGTTGAACCAATGTTTCTGAAGTTCAAGAAATAATTATTTGAGTGTTCTATTTTCCCACAAAACCTAGATATAACTTTTATTTGTTTATTTCTGAAAAACAATTGATCAACAGAGCTTTTTGCGAATTGTTTTTGAATTTTTCCTGACTTGTCGAGTAATGTATTCAGTTGGAATGGCAGAAGTTTTAGAACTTCTTTGGAAGGTTTTATTTCTCAAGAACTAATTTTGAATAAAGTATCATTTCCCCAAAAATACGTTTCTTGCGAAAAGGTGATCTTTTGCTTTGAAACAGGAAAAACTTATTTGTTTGAAACAAATATTTTGTACTTATTCCACTGAAAGATAAGTGCTCTGATAGAAGGAAAGTAATATTTTACTACAGAAACACAAAAGAATAAACTTTCAAAAAGTAATCAACGGTTTGTATCAGTACCCATTCCTTTTCTCATGTTTTTGATAATGATTTTCGTCTTGAAGAATATTTGTAATAGGTGCTGCAGATGTTATCTCGTCATTGTGAATTCCTTTATTCAAGGAAATGAAACATGATTTTTGTTTGATAACAACTTTTTACAAGACATTGCAGGCAATCAAGTAAGGCTGTTTCTTTTCGCAACACTGAAGGTAATGGCCATTCGTTCTGAGACATTTTTAGTAAAATAAAACTTCTCATTAATTTTATTTATTAAAAATGTTTTTGGAATTGATGTGAAGTTGGACGCACGTGTTTAATCATTTTATTTCATTTTAAAAACATTTTTCAAACATTAACTACAACATAACACACACAACAAGCAACACAAAAAACAACATAAAAAACAATATAACAAACAAACATAACAAACATTTATTCATCTTAAAAACATTAAAAACATTTTTTTCACATTGCATTTCAATTCCAAAACTCTGTTGGTAAGAAAAACTAAATTTCTTAAAAACATTTTCTTCAACGAAATTCTTTCATTATGGTTTTAATGCACGATGTACCATTCAAAATCATTCATTTGCGAGAGCGCATGTCAACAAGATTTCAAGGTTTAATAAACTTGCAAATTCATATAAATATTATACTTTTTAAATAAAGCATCTAATTATCATTCAAATGTTTTTTTTTTTTTTTGCTTGCCACATATTTATTGCTTATAGGCAAATATTGCTTTCATGCTTTGTATTTCCTCTTTTGAGTTCATTACTTTACAAACTTAATTGCTTGCTTTTCAGGAATTGTTGTAAATACACATTATTGTCATGCGAAATAATAAAAAAATGTGAAAGAGCATATACGAAATAGTATGCGAATTATAAAAATTTTATTTCTACTTATATTAAACATATGAAAATATTGAATACGAGTGTCTGTTAATTATATTTTACGATAAACCTATACCAGTAGACAAATCAATGTGCAATCTGCAGACAAATTGAGGTACAAGCAGCAAAAATAAGACATTGCTCATAAGCCGCATTTACATGAGATTGTTGCGCCTCACTTTTCCCCACTCCAACTCCGGAAAAAAGCGGTTGTAAAATACCCCGTTAAACTGCAAAAAGAGCTTGTATCCGAGAAAAAGCTTTTATCCCAGCTGGCTTTTCACGAAACAAATCTTTAACTAAGCAGAGTGGTCGTTTATTGTCATAAAAATAATGTTTTGTAACAGATATACAAATTACTGAAAACATATACCACTTGCAGTGCTGCAAAATATTCCAAGAGTTTTATTCCAATTTTATCGAAAATCATTAATTTGCGATTAGTATGTCATCGAAAAAAAGTCATATTTGTTTTGTTTTTGCATCATTTTAAAACTTTGAAAAGTTGCACATTATGAATGTTACCAAAAGTTTGAGGGATAATTACAACACCCCTTAATTCTTCATTTTAAGTTGATTCCATGTTCTTAAACGAGGCTTTTTTTTTTCATTTTTAAATTATTGTCGCGGTTTCTAGTTGCGAAATTGAAACTAAAGTTGAATTTCTGATTCGTAGCATAAAACATTTTCGTAAAAAAAATTAAAAAAAAAATAAAAATGCACTTTGTTTTCCGCCTGATTGCTGAACATGCTTCATTTCACAAAACCTTTATTTTTGATGTAGACCATGCAACGCCGGGTAATACAACTAGTTAAGCTGTAAATTATCAAAATTAATTAGAAAGACACATTTATCACATTGTTGACATTTGCTAAGTTTTTTTTTTTTTTTTTCTAATTTTGTCTACGTACCACATTATTGTCAAATCAAGTTGCCAATCATGGTGATTTCTTTTTTTTTGCCCTTTTAAGTTAAAACTGTTTGCAATTTTATAATATTTCTTTCGATAGAGGTCATAATTTCTAAAGACTAACTTAAAGACATTATGAATATGTGCCTAATTTATTTTACTCTCGGTTGCCTTCATCCATACATTTATACCAGTTCCTTCTTCCCACCAACTGGGAGTCATCTGTGGGATTTCTGGATCGCTAATCTGAAGTTAATCCTCCTGAATGAAAGAGATCTAAGAAAGAATTAAATTGGTAACGTAAGAAATTTTGTGTGGTTTGGAGAATTATCATTTACCCTCGATTGAGAAAACCTCAGCTACAAATAAGTTACAGAACATCAGTTACAATACACCGAATTTCTTGCACATTGCTGTTTCTATATGAAATTATTAATTAAAGAAGTAGAAGTATTTTTTGCTGTGTACAGGGATAGAAAATTAGAAAAATAAGTCACTAGTCGAATGGATCAATAACTATCGAATTTCACTGGTCCGTGCACACTTTTAGTGACCCAGTGTTGCTTCTTGGTTTTAAATAGTAAAGAACTTTTGACAAAAGGTAAAAGTGTCAACTAAATTAACAACAGACCTGACGTTTAACAGGACATTATTATAAGAAATCAGTTACAGAACATCAGTTACAATACACCGAATTTCTTGCATTGCTGTTTCTATTTGAAATTATTAATTGAAAAAGTAAAAGTAATTTTTGCTGTGTACAGGATTAGAAAAATAAATCACCAATGGATCAGTAACTATCGAATTTCACTGGTCTGTATAAACTTTCGGAAGCTCATAGTTGCGTCCTTGTTTTAAATAAGGAAAAATTAGACAAGGAAAATGTGTAAAACAAAATTAATATGAATAATGGTGTCAATTAGCATTTTCCAAAAGGCAAGTCTGAGTGACTGAAGAAGAGAACGAACAATAGCACCTTTCTGTTCACCAATACTGTTCAAGGAAGTAAGACAACAAAAACTTTTCTGTGTTGTTTTGGGAGGAAGGCAATAGGGCGGCTAAGACAATATGAATTTAGTAGAAATTTCATAATCAATCTTTTCTTTTCAGAAATTAACTAAACCTTGTAAATAAGACTGCGAACTTTTTCTCAACATTTCCAAAAAATGATGATGCTTAATGTTTTTGAAAAGAAAACAAGAAAAAAACTTTACTGTTCATATAGGCCACTAAAATTTATATTTTGCTGGTCAAATGAATGCTTGTGTGATATTGGACCAGCGGACCACTGTAAATTTGGAACCCAGCTATGGGTTGAGTTAGTTATGTGGACTTAAATCAGTCAATGATAGCTACGTCCACAATCGTAAAAACAGTAAAAGTTTAATGAATATACAGGGTGTTTCAAAATGAATAGCGGGGTTTTAACATGTTATAATATTTATTACACCAAACTTACAGCCACAAGTGATATATCAAATGAAAGAGAAACTCAAACAGTTTTACATAATAGCCTACAAGTGTTCAATGTGAGCACCATTCGTCACTCGGCACACGTCAAGACGATATGCGAGTTCCTCCCAAACTTTGATGAGTGTCTTATTAGTAATTGCTGCAACAGCTGTTTCAATCCTGTTCCTTAATTCGGGAAGGTCGGCTGGCAGTGGAGGAACATACACACGGTCCTTAATAAACCCCCTAAGATAGAAATCACACGGCGTTAGGTCGGGTGACCGTGGAGGCCATGGGAAACAAGCCCTGTCATTATGCCCCTTAAGGCCAATCCAGCGGTCGAGTACAGTTAGGTTAAGCCAATCGCGTACCTCATTATGCCAGTGAGGCGGCGCACCATCTTGCTGAAAGTTGAAGTTTTCTGTAAAACACAAAACGCTTTCTGTTCTTTAGTCGCCATCTTTGCTACAAGCGCTTTCTAGCGGATTGCAGCAGAAACATTCCACGCGCATGCGCACTGATGCCAATAAACAAAACTGAGTTTCTCTTTCATTTGATATATCACTTGTAGCTGTAAGTTTGGTGTAATAAATATTATAACATGTTAAAACCCCGCTATTCATTTTGAAACACCGAGTATATTAGGAAAAGCCTCTTATGACATAAATTGTATAACAAATTAGTATATTTCATTTAAAACCTTGTATTGAAAAAAATCGTAAGCAACTTTCTTTTTTCACTCTAAATGTTTATTTTCAAAATAAACTACCACTTTTTTACACAAATAAACTTTTATCCAATGAAATATAGTTCATATTTAATCAATACAAGCTTAATGAAAGTTTCAAGGAAAAACCTGCTAGCAAAAGTTATACACCTCTAGCATAATGTAACAAAGATTTAAACCTGAATGAAATCCAATAAATAACTCCGTAGTAACCTTTTGACCGGTCGGGATTGCGTGGAGACCTTTTGTCATGGTGTGGTTGCGTGACAAGCATTTGACATAATTGAACTTTATGGAATACTTTGCTGATTGTGAGTAAAACTAAACTAGCACAGAACTTGTGATGGATGGAATAATCGAAACGCACTATCTCATATTACTTTTCATTCAATTTCCAAGTGAGACACCTACGCATATTTATAGAAAGAAATACAACTAGCCCACACATAACCCATTTTCATTTAAATCTGTTTTCAAAAGAATAAATGAAAATTTAATTAAGAAGCTGAAACATACTGTACCTTTCACGCGTTAAGTAATTTTGAACCTTATGTTTAAAATAAATTAATGGTAGCACTTGTATGACCTACTATTTTTTTTTTTTTTTTTTTTTTTTTTTTTTTTTGTATGCTCATTATTAAGTTAATTGACTCAAATTTATCTATAAATCTACAGAAAATAAAATGCAAGATATTTATTTATTTTTGGCTTTAACCAAGTTCCGAAGCAATAAATTAAATCTGTAGTGATAAAACAGAAGACATATACAGGGTTTTCTGTTTTAACCTACAAGACCTTTATTTCCGCAACCGTTAGTCCGAGATGTATACTTCCGATTGCAAAAAATGTTCAAAATCAGATGCAGAGTTAAGATATTGAAAGTTTGATGTGAAAATTAAAAAAAAGTCAAAAAATACAAAATTTAATTTTTTATACGGGCCCCAAGTCCCACTAACTTATATTTAGGAAAATAGCATCCATTGAAAACTAATTCCACCACAAAAAGTTTGAAATTAGTACAACCAATATTCACCGAGATATGAAACGCATCGTTTTGTGACTTACACTACTTTTCAGTCGCTGTCAATAACACCTTTTGGGGGAAAATATAGCGGTTAACAAGTGTTTAAATTATATGTGCGCATAGAGTGTGGTTCTTCAAATTGTTCGAGGTTTGTAGCTTGTTTTTGCGTATCACGGCATAACACTTGCATTTATTTTTGAGTAGCAATGAAAAATATAAATATCTTGGTTTTTCTTACTTTGACGACCTGTCATTTTTCTGAAAGGGCGATAAGTTCCAATCTCATCTTCTGTATGGTCCCTCAAAACTTTAAACTGGAATATCTCCTTGAGTTTTGGTCGCACAAATGTCAAGTTTTTTGTGTCAGTAATGGTTTTCAATGGAGATAACGGACTCTAAATATTAGTTGGGAGACCTAGGGCCCGCATAAAAAGTTGAATTTTGTATTTTTTGACTAATTTTTATTTTTGTTTCAAACTATCAATACCTTAACTCCGCATCTGATTTTGAACATTTTTGCAATTGGAAGTATACATCTAGGACTACTGGTTGCGAAAATAAAAGTCTTGCAGATTAAAACGGAACACCCTGTATATGTGTGAGTACGGTGGGTTTACAAATAAATGTGGACATTTTACATACAATCAATGTAAAAGCTATGGATTAAACTTAAGCAAAACTATACTTTGTATGTAAAATGATTCAATTCAATGGAAAAAATTATTTATTTCTAATCTTTAGTGCTGTTTATTTATTTTATTTATTTTTTTAAATGTATTTTGAAACAATAATGTTTTTAACCGCTGCACTTTCATCCGTAAAATTTAGTAATTACTGAATAACGTACCATCAATCTTACGATTCTGTTTGCTATAAATCCTAGCCTCACAATATTTCCCATTTCAACAGTTAACCAATACATAAGAGATTTTCCTAGCATTTAATCTTCTGTTTTCAGTATATTTTTTTGTTTATTGCAGTACAACTACTAGTCGAGTTACAGATCTTTCTTGATGGAAAAATTCCAAGATAAAACTGCTTTTGTTGCGTACAGATCGCTTCCAAACGAAGATAGCAAATATTTTGGAATATTTCTTGTACACATCCTTTTTTGAAATAATTCTAAAAAGCATGTATACAAGTTCGTTACTCCTTTGTGCGTAGCACTCGGCTACAAACTCTTTATTATACGTAAGATTATGTCCCATATCTTCTATTAAAACTCGAGAGTATTATCTATGACCATTAACCTCTAAAATAAATCCCTTTATGATTTACTAAAAATGGTATTTAGGAACTTCTAACCTTTTAAAAGTTATAATGAATTCAACAGGAAAATTGCCTCTTAAGCCAGGTTGCTGAAAATATAATTTCATACAAAATCACAATCAAGGATATTTGCTGCTTTTTAATGGGAGCCTTAATTTCCTTCCTTTGTCTAGTTTACTCTTTAAATAGAAGCTGGAAAAGGAAACGGAAATAAGGCTAACAAAACGGCACTTTTGTTACTCTACTTTCTGTCTCATTTACTTGAGAAGTTGTTGCTTTTAAAACTGCATTGTCATGTCAAAACATTCCTCCGGTTGAAACTACATCTGAAACACGTGGCGAAATCAACTCTTTGAATTTTAACCACTATTTGCTGCATTAAAATAGGTTTGAATGAAACCTAAAGCGTTCGCTATAATAGTTTAACTAGAGGAATTCCTACTCTTCTAAACTTGATTGCGTAAATAACTTTGGATATAAATAGTAAGTCATTAAACTGCGTTTGCGTTTGAACTTCTGTATCAGACGTTTTGTTCTGATTTTCTTCAGAACATTCAAAAGATCAACTGAAGCATTTCAGAGTAGTTATTTAGACTGAATAGACATTGTTTAATTTCAATTCCTTTTACTTTGTATGAATATTTACAGAAATTTAAAATGAAATGATTTCGTTTTTAGCTAACGAGAATACTCTTCGGACTTGTTTCCAAGAACAAAAATTAAACATAATTCTTATACGTTTCTAGGGTGCTGAATCCGAAGGTGGGGGACATACCAAGCATTTGAAATAGAGCATACAATGCTAAAGTTGCAATTGCGTACGTCCCAGTGTATCACATGATCCGGAACGTTTTCATGTACCTTTTAAAAATTAGAACCAAATTTTGATTATTTTTTTCATGAACATCGAACATAATATAGGAATTGAAAACTATTACGCTATTAAAGAGAATAAACAATAATGGGGTTAAGCAATAAATAAATACCTTTGTGCCGAGAAATAACAGGAAATATCCAACGTTGTTTAGCACAAATAAACAGATTTCAGAATACACGTGTTTCGAGGTTTCAAAGAACCCCCTTTTCAGTCCAAAGGTGTGAGCTTCTACATGTAAAGACACCCAGTAAAAGCCAAATAACATTAAATATCCAACGTTGTTTAGCACAAATAAACAGATTTCAGAATACACGGGTTTCGAGGTTTAAGGAACCCCTTTTTCAATTCAAAGGTGTGAGCTTCTAGATGTAAAGACACCCAGTAAAAGGGTGTCATTCCCCCTAAATTGCACAATCAAAATTAAAGCATTTCAAAAAAAAAAAAATAGTTTGGGGCAGCGCAAAAATCTATCCATTGTATTTGTTGTACTTATTTGTTATGGCTTATGTATTTGGTGACCTCCATGGTCGAGCGTTCAGAAGTGCTCACTCCGGCAGATGCCTGCGCTCAGTGTTGAAGGCCGCGGGTTCTAACCCCGCCTTCGTACTGGATGAATTTTCTTCTTTTCTTACTTTTCTCTTTTTTCTTCTTTTTTTTCCTATTTTCATACTGACATGCTATTTCTGGTAACCAATACGACCGTGTGTCGTGCTTGGATGTGTGTGGTACAGGAGGTCGTGGATTCGATTGGTACCGTTAGTAGGATTTCAACTTTCTGTGCTGCAAACCTTTCTCGTGATGCCTTGGTTGCAACAAAACAATTGTAATTGTTATGACATAGAACACAGGCAAGGAGCATAGCAATCAGTCATCTTACAAAGGAGTGAGCGAATGAACTTGAACTTGACGTGTACTGTCTGTGCCGTGTAGTGTGAAAAAGTTCTGTAAAAAATTGTAAATAACAATTCAAACTTATAGCGATTCGTTACAAGCTTATCGACCCTTGTATTTTTCCCAAATTGACTTTATTCAAATGGAAGTTCGACTTCTGTTGGAAATAAGTTTCGTGTTGGCAGCACCAATAGGTTGTTGACATTAGTGCTTGAAATTTACCGACGGAAAGCTCTAAGCTTTTTCTGTGTCGGAAACATGGTATAAAGAATTCTTCGTTTTCTGTATAGGTTGCTGATAATGGGGTGGGATTGTTATTTTTGCTCTACATCGAATTTAGATACTTTATGTATGAACTTATATCTAAATTAAAGGTTCTCGCATCAAATACAACTCGTTGGCATTGCATCTTCTTAAGGTAACAGGTAAGATTTCCGTTGTATACATAGTTGAAGACAATTCGAATTGTTTTACTCTCGTAAACGTAGATTGCTATTTGAAGTGTTTTTTAAATGTAGTATAATTCGTTAGCTGCGAAAGAAAGATTTCAAAAATTACGTCGCTCGCTGATAATTCCAGATATTCGGGTGAATTTCTAACCATTTTCTAGGAAGTTTTTTTTTTTTTTTTTGATAACGAATGTTTACATTGCGAAAGTAGTCTTCAGAAGTTTTCCCAAATCATGTTAAAATTGAGAAAAGGCTTCAGAAATCATAAAGGGATTTCAAAAAGTCTATCAAGTGTAGCGTTTATCTTGATTGATGCGATTTCTGGCGACTTTAGTGCAACTTGTGAAAAGTTAGCGGTAAAAGTTTCCTTTAGAAAATCATGTAAAATTGACTAAGTAAGCTGCATTGTACAACATATCCTTTAATGCATTTTTATAATGTTTGAATTTTTTTATAAAATATTTTACATGCAGCAACAGAGTCAGAAATATCATAAAAAGCATAATTCAAATGAATAGAATTCTTTGGTCAGATTTGTGATTTAATTTTAGAGAACGCAATGCATGCACTTAATTTAATTTTCGAAAAATATTCTTGTCTCCCTATCAGTTGGTCAGGAAGTAACCTTTGTATATAAGACATTGAAATGAAATTTTCTTTAAAAAAACTAGGCGTACTTGACATTGAAAATTGCTTCGAAAAAAAGATTCCTTGAGACCCCGAAACACATAGCTCCAATTAAGTTGCTAATTAGTGCTGCAAAAACATTACGTCCCCAAGTGTTACTTTGTTGCACAAATGTATTTATTTATTTTGTACTTGACAATGTTCCGACAAACTCATAGTATTTATTCCTTTTAAAAACTAATAGGAGTAGCAGTTGCTAAATTTTCCAGTTAAAGAAAATTAAAATATAACTAAGAGAATTTTGGAAGAAAATTACAAATCCTTTAATGTTTAAAACTTTAGCATATTATTTTTCCATCGCAGAAAAATAAGTTTAAAAATCGGAACATTTCCCTAAGGAAGACTTTCTGTCCTCTTACCTTAATCTTAATTACCAATCTCTTTCAAACAGACAGTCGCTTGAGCTATTTAACTAGAACAACGGATGACATTTTCTCAGTACTTTAGGCGACCCATTCTTTCTTGATATGCAATACATCTTTTTCTTTAGAATTTCTGCGAATGTGTTTGACAGAAATAGCTAAAAGTTTTGTCATGCGACATTATAGCTTCTGGTATAACCGAATTTATCTAATGTAATATATCAAAATTTTTTCTCACTTGTCAAAACTTCGAGAACATTTCCCGTTAAAAGCTTTTTACAGTTAATTTGTGTCTTTTACAGAGGACAGAAACGCAGATTTTATTTTATACACATAGATTGATCCTTTATTAGTATATCTTTAAATACACGGCATTTACAAAGTCTTGCGCTGATAACGAAAATTCATTTTTGAAAAACCTACGGCACATTAAAAAAATATTTCGATCTTTTATCGAAACGACCACCCCCCCCCCTCCCCAACACACACGAAGGTAAATCGTTTCTATATGCCCACTTTGTGTAGTTCTGAGATTATTTAGTCGATTTTTAAGTTAGGACCAGTTATTATGGCATCAAGAATTTACCTTTGATAGAGTGAGGATTTGGAGAGTGAAATTTTATTGCCCTTTGTGCACTCTAAAAGTTTGTTTACTGGCACAGAGACGAATTTTCACGTTTGGGGCTACGCATTTTTGGTGTCCACTTTGAGATGGACTGGAAGACGTAAAATGTTTTTCATGTGCATTTTTTATCCCCTCGTGTCCGCTATGTCATGGGGGACCCTCGCAATTGCGATAACGGCGATATGGTAAATCTGCCACTGACTTTTACCACTTCCAGCACCGTACCCGCACCACAATTCACACAACGATTTCTCAAAATATGGGAGGTTGATATTCCCCCCCCCCCTCGTATTTCTTCCTTGATTTTACTTACAACCGTTTTTTATTGATTTATTCATTTACTGATATTTTCTTTTCTTTGATCGTAGTTTACTTGCATTTTAAATGTACTTTCATTTTTTACTTATCCTTTCTTGAAAAGATATATGAAAATATCGTTTTCTTATAATTTACTTAAGACCAATAATTAAATTTTGAAACGTCAAACATTTTTAAGGTGGTTTTTTTTTTCTTTGCAAAAGAAAGCATGATTTAGGAAAGGTTTTTCAAAAAAACAGCTATCGGAGCAAAACACATCCATTACTTTTTTTTAATAGATAATGCTTTCTATTATGGAAAAAACCTACATATTATGGAACGAAGTTGATGCTTATATGTTTTTGAAGAAAATTAAATTTTGATAAACGAAGGTGGGAACTAATACTTTATAATATTATAATGCAGAATGGATTATCTTTTAACGAAAATTAGATGGGTGTTCAGATACAATGGTATCGAGAACAAAAAGTATCAAATAATCATTTTTTTAAACACTGTGTATGCTTAAATCATTTTATACTTTAATCCTTCTAGTTTTAACGTTTGCGTGCCTTTATAACTTTTGTATAACAGCGTACACATTAAAATTTAATGACTTCATAGCTAAATGAATGTTTTTTTCAGTAATTATGAGCTTAAAATGTAACAAGCAATTTATTTCATTATGCTAGAAAAGTTACACGTTTGGAGATGCATAATAATGGCTTGCTGAAAAAACTAAAAAATGTACTAGCATGTTTAATGCTGCTCTTTTTTAGTAGATGATGAATTTTGAATCCTCAATTAGATTTTTAATAATTGGCATTTTAATAGCATTGACCGAAAAAGAGCACCGGCAGCTGTGCTTCAATTTTAAAATGACGATGCATTTGGGAATTAAAACATGGATAAAGATGCTATTTCGAACTGTTTACATTTAATTCGTTTTATAATATTTTTTAAGTTTTTTTATTATTATTATTTACTTTTTTTTATTTTAAAGCGTAAAAAAAGTAAAAGTGTTTAAAAATTTTGCAATGGTATTATTGTGGAATATCTTACAAAGCAAGGAATCATTTGTGTGGAAGTAATTTCTAACGAGGAAAGCATTTCAACTAATCAGTACACTGTTAAAACCAGGAGTGCCATAGGGGTAATGAATTTCACCCTAGGGTGAAAAAACGGTGCCTCAGGGTGCAATGGAGGCTAGGAAGTGTCGTTAAGGTGCTTATGGTTCCTCAGTGGTTGAACGATGTTAACTCAAGTGCTAAAAGACCATTCAATAGGAAGGCGACTCGTTGCTCATGCGCCCTGACAACAACTCCAACGACAACTTCAATTTAAATGGTGGACGTTGGAAGTAGCAACGAAATATACTTTCACATTGAATGAAGTAGAAAACTGAAAATTTGGTACAGATGTGATATACCCCCCCCCTTGGCGAGGATAGAATTTTTAGCTCATTTCGAAAATCGCCAACGTTGGCGATAAAACTTTTTCCGGTAGCCCTAGTAACCCTGCAGAATATACCTGGGAAGTACAGATGTGAACGAATTCTTTTCGCACGTGTGTCGGTGGAGGTAGGTGCACATATGTTCCGCTCTTAGGGGGATTTTACGACGTGGTGTTGTTTCGTGCAATATACCTTACAGGAATGCTTATTTTGTGTTAGTTTAAATTCAGTAGTTGTGTTTTGAAGTAAAAACATTAGAAAATGCCAGTTTCTTCAAACTTGAAGGTTAATTAAAAGTTAACTCCAACGTGGTGTGTATCTGTAACATGCCATTGTCATATGATGTATTGTTTTAGACTGAGTGTGAATATTTATACCATATAAAAAGGTAAGTTCTTTATTTTAGAATTCAAAAAAAACCTCTCACTTCCAAAATTCTTTGTTTTTACAAATCCTTGAGGGGTTCTTGTAGTATACATAACTGTGATCATACTCCGACTGTAATGTATATTAACAGTCGGAGGGATAACGGACCGAGCGAAGCGAGGTCCTGGCGAGCCAGAGGTCTCATAGTACTTTCGTAATGAGACCGAGGCAGGGCCAGCGAGCCGAGGTCTCATTACGAAAGTACTATGAGACCGAGGGCTCGTATCCCGGAGAAATGATGAAAAAAAAATTAATGCATTAATTTCGACTTGTAATTAATACAATAATTTATTTCATTGTATTTTAATATGTTTACAAAAACCCCCGGCCCTGTACATTTTTGAAGCATATATTCGGGATGTTTTTTGTTGTGCTTTTATGTTGTTTTTATATATATTGTGTTCTGAAGTGCTTTGATCATGTTTTCTTATCTGATTTTTTCCTGTTGGCGCTAAAAAAGCATCGCTAAGAACGATGTATGACATATGTCGTCATACATCGTTTTCTTGGCGACGCTTTCTTGGCGCCAACAGGAAAAAGTCGCCAAGGGTGGGGTATATCACATCAGTTCCAAAAATTTCGTGGATTAATCTTCGAAATCGCATTTGATCGAAAGGCATTTGATTATATTGTAGCTCTTAGAGCTTTCGAACATGTTTAAAAGTTTTTAAAATATGTTGACAACTGCTTATTGTTCCGTTTACCTTATTGAACATTTAATGTCTTGCTATTTATATCCTGCAAAACTGTTACCTAAAACTATCTATCAGTACTATCTTGAAAAACAACAACATTAAAAATAAAAACGTTTAAATCAGCTGATAATTGAATAGCTAATTCCGGAATAAAAACGCATCGACGTGAGCAGATATACCACATGTCTATTCCTTCTCAATGAAGTAACTACGTAGAGGAAACGAACAGAGAAGCAAAAGCGAAAAAAAAAAAACGCGTGAAAAGAAATCTTTCTCAGTGTTTGACTCATGACTTTCACATCGTGTTTTGGTTAAGGTATCTTTCTTTGGAGTTATTGCATGAAGCGAATGTAGTTATCTACTCATTTTTATTTTTAATCTGACGAAAAACTTGACGTTGAAAAGAAGGGCTTTTAGATTCTTTATCTTGTATGCGTCAGGATACTCAGACGTCGAATCTTATAATAAGTATTGATATGTTACGCTCGATTAAAATTTTAAACGTTTATGAAACGCTTTTATTTTCCCATGATTCAAATCAAATGTTACTTAATATTTCTGGTTGTTCTGGCAGATGATTGATAAATACCTTCCCTGTTCATTTTCGGTACGATTCATGCTGTAGCAGATGACAACAACATATTAATTACTGAGCAATCCAAGTGTAGATATAAGAAAGTTAGTGCACGAACAGACGAATTAAAGTCATGAACACTTCTAAACTAGGTTCGAAAGTTGAAATGTGATCAAATGCCTTCGTATATATAAATCAAAATAAATAAAACACAATTGTATTCAAAAACGCACACAACACGGGGGGGGAGGAGGGAGGAATCGCTATAGGAAGCAATAAAGAGGCCATTTTTCTCACCTAGGATACTATCTTTCACCTCCGGTGCACGTTTGGTGAAGGGAGCCAGTTTTTTCACCCTTGCTAAGGGTGCAATTTCGGCCCTTTATCGGGTGCCGCTAGTGAACAAGCGTTTCACCCTGAAAGGTGCCAATGCAACCTGTAGTTTTAACAGTGTAAGCAAGCAAGAAATAAATAAATACTAGGGATGTGTCGTTCATGAACGAATGGGTCAAAATGAACGAATCCTTAAAATGAACGGATCCGTTCGTTCACGTAGAAAAAGAACAACCGTTCTTTTGATCGGTGAGCAGTTTGGAACATTGTGTTGATGCACTTGTGATAAAATCGCATTTTTTTAAAAACCAGTCGTCTTTGAGTTTTTAATACTCAATCAATCTCAAATTTCCTTTTTTTAACGCAGTACAATAGATTAATTTCGAACCTTTTATCTTTCTGCTTTAATCATCTTTTATCTTTCATCGTTGCAGTTCGATTACAATTTTCCATTGTATCCATTAGTAATGCTTTGTGTAACTTGTTTAGGCTACTAACAAAATGTTTGGACTTTCCACTTGCTGTCCCAAGCAACTGCTAAAACCTTTCTCAATTTTTTTGTCGCCAAATTAATTTCTAAAAATACTTCTTATCACTCTTCTGGCGATCTTTTTGTCTTTTATAATATCCCTATCAACTACCATCTATAAATTGATTTGGCTTTATATTTAACTTTGTTGGCGATTTCCAAGTCGCTTGTATAACCATGGCTACCTGCGATCCTCCATATAGGCCAGTGATGCCTCCCTCCCTATAAGCAAGATCGTTCATAGCCATGGTTTAACATTCAATATCCAGAGATTTTTAAGAAGGATTATTGCTATTTCACTTTTTCCTCATTTAAAAAGGTGTAGCGGTTTTTTTTTCTGTTCTCATCGGTACTGCGGAATAATGAATTGTTTCTATTAGTCAAAAGCACTACTTTTAGTCACTGAAGATGATAGAAAGCAAATAATAATAATAATAATAATAGTATGGAGCGAAGAAAAACTTTTATTTCAAAACGTTTTTAATTTTTAATTAATTTTTTAAATGTCCGATTTTTCAAACAAAGCGCGGACGTCACAAGTGGTAAACGAAATCCACTGGCGCTCTGAATGCTTGCGCTTGCTGTCTACGGCGTTCCAGATAATGATAATTAAGAAGCAAATTAAATATTGCGCTCTGCGCTCATGGCATCAGTGAATGGCATTTGTGATGTCACGTGCAGAAGCGTAAAAAATGAAATTGGATCTGCTCACTGATTAAAGTAGTTGTTAAAAAATATTAAACTTTGTCAAATGATTTCAAAAATAGTCAAATTTTATGTTTTTAGGCATGCTCTTTCAGAAAAAAAAATACTTCTAAAATGTTGAAACGACCCCATTTTGAAGCTCCCTAATATGTAGGTGAGGGGTTTTTTCTAATTTTTTTAAATCAAGTTATCCGGTACTTCGGCTGAGCTGCCGGTATATTTGTTGTTACTTTCTTCGCTATACATGGTCTAATGGTTCGACACTACATGTGTCAAACCTCCATGTATCGAACTTCCATGTATCGAACTTCTACATATCCTAATTTTCTATATATCGAAGTTCCAGCAATTTTCCATGTCCATTACATAGAAAAATTGTTTCTATATATCAAAAAAATCTCTATATATCGAAATTTTTTTCGAGACATTCGTAGATATTTTTTTCCACTTCAGACTGTTTGTTTCATGAAAAAAATGAAGGTTAGGGAAGAAAATTATGTTCACTGCAGGTTGCTACGAAACTGAGAAGGAATCTGGGGTTGAGGGGTGTGCAGATAGGACGTTGTTCTGTTCTGGAGTTCTTAAGAGCCAGTTTTTATAAGAGTCAGGCAGGTCAGATACATGCCATTTTTGATTTCCCTAAACATTTTACAGTGGTTTTTTTGAATGATTTTAGAAGACACATAATTTTTCTTTTCTTACAAAAAAAAATGTTGAGCCACAAAAACTTCGTAAGTTGGTCCCAACTTAGGATTTCTCTCAAATTAACATTTTTTAATATTCAATTATCTCTGCGCATTGGAGCATCAGCAAAAGTAATCTTTGTGATTACAACATGATATTTAGTGCCTTAAATGAAATGTATTGCAAATTTTATGACTGACCTTCAGTGATCCCTGGCAGGGGTGGCTAAAGTGTGCCGAAGAAAGTGAAAATGTGTCATGTTTGAAGCATCCTGGTTTCATGCACTGAGGTTCAACCAAATTTTTTGCGAGCAATTTGTGTAGTGATACATATAAATTGTTAAATAGGCTCATTAAATGCATGGTTAATGCTCACTGCTGAGAAAAAATAGCAGTCTCGTTATCAAAATATGATAAAAAAGGGCACTTTTTAGGGTACTGTATCTCAGTGCACTGAGGGTCAGTAAAGAACTTACTGCCTGCATTTCAAACTAGAGTATGTGTATTTTTACAGTCAAGTGACAGAACTATGGGGAAATTCTTTTCAAGAACACAATACGTATTTCAAAACAGTAATACATACTATTTAGTTTTCAGTTCAGTAAACATAACCGGGTTTAAACTTTCCTCCAGGGACTTCCAGATACTATTTAAAAAACTAGTATGATCAAAAACTTACCATAAAAGAGTTATAGGCTTGAAAATAGACTGACTATGCTTACTCGCATACTTTATAATATAACTGGAAGCAAAGTGAAAAAAAAGGTAATTATATATATATATATATATATATATAGCGGTAAAAACATAAGTTATTTGTAACACTTTTTTGAAGGTGTTTTAGGTATATTTTTAATTTTAATTAAGGTAGCTTTTTTTCGTTTGTACTGTACATTATAGTTCGTTGTCATTCGTTTAGGCTGTACATTATAGTGACAAAAATTATTTTCTCTTCACTAAACTACCATGATAGCAAACAATTACTAAGTCATATTTTATTACTTATGATAAAAGTAATAAAACGATTTTTTAAAACAAGGGTATAGTTGCCTAACTGACTAGTGGAACAGTAAAAAAATGCAAGACAAAGCATTGTAGCTTCAGTACAACTAACTGAATGCGTCGTTATTTCTTATGCAATTTCCTCATTTTGAAGTGCATCTTATGAGCCTGCAGAACCATTGCCCATAGTTATGTCACTTGTTTGTGAAAAGACATACACTCTAGTTTGAAATGTAGGCATCAAAATCCATACTAACCTCAGCGCACTGAGATACAAGCCCCTAAAAAGTATATTTTTTATCATATTTTGATGTTTTTCTTTCACTTTGCTTCTAATTATCATATTATAAAGTATGCGAGTAAGAATAGTCGCTCTACTTTGCAAGTTTATAATTCTTTTATGGTAAGTTTTTGATCATAGTAGTTTTTTAAATAGTATCTGGAAGTCCCTGGAGGGAAGTTTGAACGCGGATATGTTGACTGAATTGAAAACCGAATAGTTAATTTTACTGTTTTGAAATACGTATTGTGTTCTTGAAAAGAATTTGCCAATAGTTCTGTCACTTGTTTGTGAAAATACACCATGCTCTAGTTTGAAATGCAGGCATCCAGTTCCATACTGACCCTCAGTGCACTGAGATAAAGGCTCATAAAAACTGCACTTTTTAGCATTTTTAGATACAAAAACTGCCATTTTTTTTGGCTGCGCAGAGGGTAAGAAATGCAACTAACGAAGGTATTGAGTAATTTATATGTATTCTTACACAAACTACGTACAAAACTCATGTTTGAGCCTGAATGTAGGTAACCCGAGGGCCTCAAACGTGGCACTTTTTCATTTTTTTTTTCCAAAGAGTTTGGTGACCCCTGAAAGGCTGTACTGAAGGTCAGCCACAAAATTTACGATATAGTATTTCAATTTAGGTACTAAATGTCATATTGTCAACACAAGAATTGTTTTGGCTGATGCTTAATACACAGAAATAATCGCATTTTAAACGAGCTGATGTGTGCATCACATGACTTCCTTTTACTCCAATTTAATGTCATTTCCCCATTATTCGCTATTTTAATGTGATTCAATATTTATTCTCTAAATATCACCAACAATGGCCAAATTGAAACCAAAAAAAAAAAAAACTCCGCCAAATTTGTCGCCAAGTTGGCGACAAAACTTGGCGACCAAAAGACTGGCGATATATCGCCAAGTGTCCGACAAATTATAACGCCACTTGAGTTTACATCGAAATTAACAATGATTTCCCCCCAAAAAGGTGCAAAAGACCCCCTTAGGAACATCCGAAAGCAACCAAAAGGGGAGGTGCACCACTAGACCCCACTACGAGTCTATGTACCAAATTTCAACTTTCTAGGACATACCATTTTTGAGTTATGCGAGATACATACGCACATACGCACATACGCACATACATACAGACGTCACGAGAAAAGTCGTTGTAATTACCTCGGTGATGGTCAAAATGGATATTTCGCGTGTCTATACATTCTTAGGCACTTTTCCGCATGTGGTCGAATCGAAAAAAAAACTCAACATTCATTTGGGGGTGAGCAAAATGGAAATTAAGGGCGATTTTTGAGTGAAAATTTTTTCGCGAATACAATACTTCCTTTTTTGTAAAAGGAAGTAAAAACGCTGATTTGGAAAAACCTCTACGTCGGGCTCCACTTTACGAATTTTTACAGGTCCCCAAAATTTTTTTAAGGAAAAGAAAAATACGTGTCTTCTAAAATCTTTAAAAGAATCCACCATATAAATTTGAGAAAATGAAAAATGGTGTATATCCGAACACCCAATTTATGCTCGGTTTTTATAAAAACTGGCTCTTAAATTCCCTCAACTTTATTTCAAATCTTAGTTGTGACTATCAGTAATACAGTAAAATTCAGTTTCAAGTTATCCCCTATTGTCTGTTGATTAACATTCCTAGTCTTTTTAGCTTTAGTAAAAATCATTCAAGTTAAGTAGATTGATTTTTTACTTTTCTCTCGATTACTTTGTCAAAACGGAAATCCCCTGATGTTGCGGAGTTGAATTGAAGAAGAGTGAAGATGTACGAAAGCACAAAAATGTCAATTCTGGTAAATTTAGTCTTTCCGCAAGCAGAATTCCTGTATTATGAGGAACCGGAAAGCCGTAATAAAAGTTCTGAAACTTATTGAAAACTCACTCAAAAAGATGAAACGGCATTAAAGTTAACGAAAATTAGCTTTAATTTTTACGTTTTAGGAGATTTGTATGATAAACTAAGATCGTTTCCACATATCGAAATTTCTATGTATCGATTTTTTTCCGGCAGTTTGCTACTTCGATATATGGAAGTGCGATATATGTATATATAGTGGTATAGCTGGAATTTTTTTTCCAAGGAACGCACCTTTTTCTTTTGGGTAGATGTCATGGTTGACAGGAGTTTGTTTTGTGGTCAAAAAAAAAGTCAGTTTCGACCACTTACGTAAGTTTTTATGGAAAAGCAGATGTTTTAATTAGTTAAGTTTCGAAACCAGTTTATAGTAAATTGGCTGTAACTGCGTTAGTTCTTTTCAAATTAATGTCATCTTTTCTTTTTTCAAATTGTATTCTGAATTGCTTCACAGACTTCACATTTTCAAAAAATTTTGGGAAATTACTTCAACATTTGCGTTATTATATATCAAGAAATGCATTCGTTGTGTTTCTTTGCTGACAAGCGACGCGTTCCGAAACCTGTAAGGCTCATTTTAGGATATACTGCTCCCACTAGCAGATCCAGGGGAGGGGCTAGGGGGCTTCAACTCCCCCCCCTCTTCCCCCGAAAATGAAATCGATTTACACTAGATAAAATAACATTTTGACACTAGTTTTTTCATTCATAAAGGGATAGTTACTTTCTATCTCTTTTTTCTGTGTAAATTTCGTCACATAGAAAACACCATATATGAAAAGTTTGATTAAAAAATTCTTTGATTCTTAGGTTCGATTTTGCTCAATTTAGGTAGTGGAGGGAAAAGCAACAGTGACAATAAGTGCAGACATTGGTGACAGTATTTTTTACCCGAGGCGTTTACAAGGGAAGGGGAGGAGAAGCAAGGAGAACCTTGGCCTTAGCCCCCCTCCCTGAACCCCTCCCTTGATATTGATGAGCTTATTTTTTCTCTCTACTATTATAACTGTAGAGAATTTGAAAAAACAGAAAATTCAATTAATCATTATCTTTTTGGAAAATCTCTTAAAAGTGTAAATTGAGCATTTCTTACCCTTGTTTTCCTTGTTCTATACGCAAGCTTATAATGTGTGGGAGAGGAAGATTTAGATGGACACAAAATCTCTTAGTAAAGTTTTTTCAGGGGTAATTACTCCCCCCTTCCCTCCACTATACCATAGCATTCATATTGCAGCTGAAAGCCACAGCGGGCGTCCCTTGTTCGTGTGGCATAAAACTGAAAAAAAAATTGTACTCTAAACCGAGCCCCCCCCCCCCCCCCACCGCCCCAGAAATCTGGGACTCATATATGAAAGAATGAAAAATGTTTGTGGTATTTCATATACGAACTGATATTTCAGTTGACTAGGGGTGTAATATAGGTGTTCGTTATTTTATCGTTACGTCTGCAAAAGTAGCAAACAATTTTTTTTAAGTGCTTCATTAAAAAATAGTTAATTTTCTCAGACATAAGATTACAGCCTCTAAGAGGAGCATTCTCAAGATAGAAGACATGCTAACTTTTTTGTTACATGGCATTATTTTATTTATTTATATTTATTTACTTATTGGGATGGTAGATCAAATAGCGCTTAAAGGCATGTTAAGTGCATATTGTTGACTTCTATTTCGAAAACACTTGCAGGAGAGTGTCCCCACCTTGATCTTCGAGAAAGCATTCGTCTGATCCTTAAAGACCGTCTGAAACTTCGTTTTAAAGATTTCAAATTGGAAAAAATTCCGCAGGTCTCCCAGAAGATAAAGTCGTCTAATATCTCGTTTATAGGACTTCGATTTCGGAAAAAAAATCGGATGAGAGCAGCCAAACACCCTTTCGCAATAACATCAATGAAGATGATCGGTGGCGAACACGGGGGGGGGGGGGAACCTGTTGACCTGGGCCCGAGCCTGAAGGTAGATCAATATTTTTAAAACTAGGCATGAAACATAGGGGTACACAATATGGAAGGGGTCCTTGAAAAGTCATTTGTGACGGGCCCTCAAATTTCTGTGCACGCCCCTGAAGATAATAAACAAATGTATTCCGAAATTTCAATTTGGAAAAGCTAAGGGGAAGGGTCATTGAACCTCTCCTCCCATCAGTTCTGGATTTATCTATTAGCTAAATAAGCAAAGATTTCAAAGATTCCTCCCCCCCCCTCCCAAAATCGACAATAATCGTCAATTGCGTTTGCGGAGTTTTCATTTCGAACAACTACAGGGAGAGTGTCTCTGAACGTCTTCTCCTTCCAACAGTACTAAAAGTTAGATAAATAAATACCTTTGTGCTGAATAGTAAAGTCAGACCAAACAGCGTAAGTAGAAGCACAAATTTACAAATTTGTGCTTCTACTTACGTTGTTTGGTCTGACTTTAGTACTAAAAGTCTTCTGAAATGCATTTTGAAAATTATTTTTGTAAATTTTACGAATGAGAAGCATTTGGACAGCCAATTTCGTTATGACTATTCTACTTACGATTCAATTCGTGATGCTAAAATTGAAATTTTGTATATCTCGCTGCTGAACAAGATGTTGAATAAAAAATTGTCTGCCTCACTCTCTCTATGCATTTATATATTCTTTTGAAAAAATTTAGGGCGGTCAAATATCCCCCCCCCCCTTCCAATTTTTCAAAATCGCAATGGACCAATCTTAGCCCCCTACAAAACAGATTTCTTGATCCGCCACTGGCTGCTGCCACACACTGACGAAGAAGCAGCTTAATTGTGCTTAGCTGAACGTTCTACATTTGATCCCAAATAAAATATTTTTTCATTAATTTTTTATGCACATATTTTCTTACTTTTAGCTACTTTAAGTTATTTTTCCTTCAAAGAATATTACTGAGTTATTGTAACATTTCGAATGTACGTGAATATTTCGCGCAGAGAGATCACTTGCAACTATTTTAAATGAACGAAGTCGTTCAAATGAACGTGTTGAATGGACGGATCAAAAGAATGAACGATCCTCTGATGAACGGATCATTAAAAAGAACGACATTGCCCACCTCTAATAAATACCTTTGTGCGGAAATGTAACTGTTAATTATGTACGTCGAAACGCTGTTGATTACCAGTTAATCAGTACCGTAAACACTGGTAACTTTGGCCCACATTTTGAAACTTTTATAATTTCTTCTTAATAATTTTGAAACTGTTCCTATTCCTAAGTTGAGGAAATGTTTTCTACACATCTAGGGTACTTCTAATTTGATTTTTGAACAGATATCAATTTGCTTCAAAGTGTAATTATTATTATTTTTGATTGTTTTTTTTACTGGACCAATGTTACCCTTACGTTTGAGTTACTTTGGTGCAAAATGGTTTTCCCCATTTAAAAGTATTGTATAGTTAACTCGAGTCAAAGAAAGACGTGGGTAAATTCAAAAATCTATTTTTTTTATATTTTTTAAATATTTTATTTATTTATTTATTTATTTATTTATTTATTTATTTATTTTTAAAAGAAATGTACATTTTACATGATGTTTGAGTCATAAATACTATTTGTTTTAATGAAAAATAATTTTTTTAATGTGTGTGTAGGCTTAGTTATTGTCACACGAATTATCGACGGTAAACAATCATCTTTTCACTAATTTTGGAGGCTGAATAATGTTATTAACAGAACACGGCACAACAGCTTGGAATTTCACAACGTCATTACCACCGGCGGTGGAAGCCTTCATTCTTACAAAATAATAAATAATTTGTTTTTTATTTCTACAACCTGTCATTCGTCTGAAAGTTTGATACGTTCCAATCACATCTTATGAATGGTCCCTTGAAATTTTAAACTCGAATATATTTCGAGCTTTAAGCTCGTATATATTGCGTTTTGATCGCACGAATGACAAGTTTTTTGTGTTAATATTTTTTTTTTCAATGGAGCTTATTTTAGAGAAATTTAAGTTAGGGGACCTAGGTTCGGTATAAAAAGTTAAATTTTGTACTTTTTTATTCATTTTTTTTTTTTTTGCTTCAAACGTTCAATAACTTAACTTTGCATCTGATTTTGAATAATTTTTCAGCTAGAAGTATGGATCTAGAACTAACGGTTGCAAAAACAGAGATCTTGCTGTTTAAACGGGAACACCCTGTAGACAAATAAAATGAATCAACATTTTCATTAACATTAATTTTGTTGTCTTGTTTTAAGGACTTTAGAAAAATCATGATTTTACTTTACCACCTCTTTTCCCCATTTTATCCTATTATTCCAAAAAAAAAAAAAAATTAAAATATAAACATCTCACAGCTGTCATTACATAGCATTTCCAAGCTGTTTAACAAGGAAATTTACATACGCTTAGTTTCGATTCAACAATTATTGTAGACATTCGTGTGAAGGGCTGTGTTATATAATTCAAATGTAGTCGACAATTGCTTTACGTGGAACAAAAACTAATATGAGTATATGAACAACGTCTGCTGGCATCTTCTATTTTTTGTGGATATGCCAGGACTGAAAGCAGATCACTGACACAATGACATGTTCTATTTATCTCGTAGGAATAATGGAGTATTAGCCAGAAAGCCCTAGGGTTAAGCCAGATTGAAGGGATTTGGGTTGAGAATTGGCAGAAAGGAACCTATCAAACGTGATAACATGGTTAATTCTGCTGGAGCATTAACAGCGAATTTATTTGATAGTCATTTCATAGGATTGTGATCTAGGGCATTTACAGCATCATTAGTTCTGTTATTACGTGGCTAATGATGTATTTGGAGGATATGTGTGATTTTGAAGCAATCCCTGTTCACATGTCTGGTACATAATGAACCATTAATGTCAAAAAGTTAAGTATGATTATTGATTACTGATTTTGGATACAATTTCAGATTTTCTTCCGTAGTGATGAAGCGCGGTATTTGGCAGTGGTATGCTTGAAAGAAAATAAAATGAAACAAGCATATAGGGTAACGACCCCAGTAATTGGCACTTTAAGAATTTGTCCTTAAACTTACCTCCGTTTTCATTACTTAGAAAAAAATATTCACTTGAAAATATTTTTGTATCAGAGAATGCACATCTGTGCATCTACTTAGATCACCGAAAGCAAAAATATTTGAATTGATATTTTTATAAAAATATATGTATAAAAAAATTACTAAAATTACCAGTAATTAGCACCTGATACCCCAGTGTATGACACCTTGTGATCCAGTAATTGGCACATGTTAATAGAACCGGAAAATCACTTTATTTTTCACTTTTAGATTACACTAAAAAAATTAGTGTATCTCAACACCAAAAGTGGTGACAACTACTTTACACCAAGTATAGTGTAGTGAAACACCACAGATAATTTTTGGTGTTATCAAACACCAGGAAGAATTCTTGGTGTCCGACAACACCAAAAATTCGTCTTGGTGTTTGTTCACACCAATAATTATCTGTGGTGTTTCATTACACAAAACTTGGTGTAAAGTAGTTGCCACCATTTTTGGTGTTGAGATACACTAAAAATTTTTTTACGATGAACATATTACACAAGTTTTAATTTCCTAATTGATAATTAACAATAAATATTTTTGCAATTATTTTGTATATGAAGATTCAACTTTTATTTCTTATAGTACGAGGAATGCACATTTATGTCTATACATTGTTCAAAAAAGTAACTTGTAAAATACTTAAAGAAACTAAAATTATCTGTACAGTAGAACAATAAAATTATTTTTTTTTTTTTTTCAAAAAACAACGTAAAAATGGAACAGTTTTAAGATTTCAATCAAATTATTTAGGAAGATTTCTTCATCAGTTTTAAAAATCTGGTACATACAGTGGCTCCCAAAAGTGTTCCTACACTTTGAAATTTTTTAGTAAAACTAAAATAACTCAAAACTGAATTCGAATATAAAGTCCAATATTTTTTTAGATCATTCCTATGCCATTCTAAATATAACCCATTGGTTTTTTTTTTTTTTTTTTTTCAAAATATTGACGGATCTTCTTTTTGAAATGGGTCAGAAGACGAAGAGACAGAGAAATAACACGCCACAAAAGTCATCGTACACTGAAATATTTTCAAATAAATTCATGATTAAAATTATCATATGCCGTTTTATTATTATTTTTGCATTGTGTTGATCCTTATAAGTCATTTGGATTTAATTTTTTGTTTATTTATTCCTTAATATATTGCTTATTACTGTAAAATGGCTGGTATTCGTAAAAAACCGCAAATGCCATTCAAAATTTTAATTTTTTCCCCACAGTAGTGGTAAATTAGTTTGAAATGTCTCTAAATTAGTTAATTTATTTGCTTGTATAGTAAAGTGCTTGATAAAATGCTTTAAAGAAAGGAATCGGACCGAAAACAAGGTAAGAAAAGATCAACCGGCAAGGTTGACAAAAAGTGAGCGTAGATTTAAAGTTTAAAAAATTATGAAAAATACACATTTGAGTACTGTAAAAGTTTCTGCAGAGTTAAATGAAACATTTTACATTTAATTTTCACCTAAAATTGTTCGCCAAGTTTTTTGATTAGCTGGATTAAATGGGACCTCTTCCCGCAGAAATTTTCTTGGTCGTACGAAAAATAGAAAGCTTACGCTTTTCGTCCCAAAATCAATGATAAATAAGCTAAAAACAGTTTAGAATCATGTCTTACTTACACATAAAAATTAATTCAACATTTTTGGTTAAATTGTTGTATAACTGTAAGTAGAAGAAAAAATTAGGAACTTAATCTTAAGAACTTAGTTGGATCAGTTAGTCAGGACGGTGAAGGTGTTTTAGTGTGAGGGTGCATATCAGCATCAGGACTTGGTAGTTTGTAATTTTTGGATGAAATAATGAATCATGATGTTCCTTTAAATATTTTAAAAACCAATTTTGAACTCTTAGTCAAAAATTTGGTTATTGGAAACAACTTTGTTTTTTATCAAGATAACGATAAGAAGCACACGGTTTTCAACGTTTGCGTCTAGAGCCTCGAAAATTGTCCTAAAGTTTAGAAAATACCCCCTCAATCTCCAGATTGTTACTTAATGTAACGTATTTAGAGATATCTGGAAGCTAGATTACAAAAATAGGGCTTTAAAACGAAAATAGAGCTAGAAAAAGTAATACTCGAAGTGTGGTAGAACACTTACTCAGAAATTATGCTAAAAAAAGAAAGGAAAAGAACGAAATCTATTCCCAGACGTTTAAAAGGTGTTATGAATACTGTATGATATTCTACTAATTAATAACTTAATCAAAAGTTAGATTATTCAATAATATATAGACATTTTATAAAGTGTACGAAGACTTTTGTGAGATAAAATTTCCGGCACTTTTCGGTTTTTGATTTTTAAAAAAATTAAGTTTTAATATTTTTTAAAAACTTTTCATGCAGTTTTGTTAAAAATTGATCATAGATCTTATAATTAAATACCTATTCCGAAATATTAATTCTAACCAATGATTTGGGGCCTATTTCGTTGAAAGTCGTAGGTGTACGAAGACTTTTGGGAGCCACTGTATAAACACAAATACAGTGCCCGCCGCTTATTAAAATCACATTCGTTCTGAGGACATTTGATTTTATAAAGCGGCTGATTTTATAAACCGGCACTCATGCACTGAAAAAAATAAAAGGTTTTTAAGTATAAATACTCTAAAAAAGAAATAAATTACGATTAGTCGTATTTTATTTTTAGTCTAGTTGTATTGTATTATTTTAGTTCAGTTGCAAAATACAATTGACATTTTAATTTACATAAGGTACATTTTTAAATTTCACAAGGGTCTTAAAATATTGACTTATTGTTGTTTTAATAAGAGAACTTGAAAGTAAAGATTGAGAAATCCCTAATTTAATTGCAGCATCACACTAACTACATTTAGGAAGCGTGTCATACTTATTCAAAATTTCGAATTAATCTTTGACACTCAAGTCGTCACGATTTGCTAGCTAACAATTTTAACTCATTTGTAGAAATGAACTGTCAACCCCTGTAGATAGCTGAATGAGCACGAACTGATTGACTCAGTGGTCAGTGAGCAGGGCTGCATATCGAAACAGTTCTGCGAAGTGGAAACAGGCAGCACCAACTAAATATATGGCTCTGAAACAGTTCTCTTGTGACTGCTTCATTCTTCTTTTTTTTTCATTCAACTCCCCCCCCCCCCAAAAAAAAAAAAAACGTACAACTTTCACCTTTTTTTTTTTTTGTTTATGTGAAATTTGTTATTTTATTAGTGCTGAAATGTTTTAAATCCTTGAAAGAAAAAATAAAATCCTGGTTCTATTCAGAGAAGAATTAACATAATTCTCTCCAAAAGTTTGATTTTATAAAACGGCGAGGATGATTTTATTAAAGGATAAACCTAATATGTTTTGACATAGAAATTATTCTGTTCTTCCAGATTTGATTCTATAAAGCGGCTGATTTTATAATCCAGTGATTTTATTAGTGGCGGGCACTGTAACACATAAAAACAGTAGAATATAAAAAATTCAAAAATCACGATACAATAACGATTAAGTTTCTCGCTGCCCCCAAAATTTTTATATTACAAAAAAAAAAAGTGTTTACTAGGCTTTACCGTTTTCCCGGGAAGCACGCCAGACACACACAGACATTTTATTTTATTATGAACTGATATACCGTAAACACGGCCGTGAAGCAGCCATGTTGAACATGGCTGCTAAAGTAACGATCATACATAAAAGAATATATTCATTAGTTTATCTTTCGGATGGACGACTTTTCCCAACAGTGGTGAAAAGTAGCCTTGGTTTACAGCAATTAACATTTCATTACAAATAAAATTTAACATACCTTTTGAAAACTTCAATCCAGTGCACACGACGATTATTTTCTGACGACGTTGCAGCGTGCTTGAGCCTGATTAATGTTTTGTTGCCACCGGCCGATTTCTAATCTTACGCCAAAATTGATGTTAACAGAGTCGAAAAATGGTGTTTGCGCATGTGACTTTAGTGTAAGAATTCATCAATATGGGTGTTAGGCGTCAATTGCACCACTTTTAGTGCATGGGTAAGCAAGATATGGTGTTGACTTGAAATAAAGCGTTGATTTACAGTTTTTGGAGTTGCTTCACACCAAACTTGGAGAATTATTACACCTCACTTTTTACAGTGTACATACAAATTTCATCATCATAAGAAGCATAATTAATGTTAATTTAAAGTAGGTAATTTTACATAAAGTAATGTTAAATTACACATCTTGATGATGAAGAGGTATCTTAGAGAAATAAAGGTAAATTTGGAGTGTTATCCGTGTTAAAATAAAAATGGGAAAAAATATCGAGATCATTGCTGTTTCATTAGTCGGTATGCAGTTTTGATTTTACGAATTATAGCTGTTACCACAGAAAAAGGAACATTAACCTGATGATTCTAAAAGACCATAAAAAATAAAACGATTCTCTACAGTCGCAATATCTATGGCCAAACATATTTGTTTTTTATTGTTTCTCTTAAAAATTTAGCAGCATATTCTGTAGGATTCAAATCAATAGTAGAACCCATATAATATTGTTGCAGCAAAAGTATCAGAAATCAAAATAGTGTCATATTGCACAATACATTAGTGGATATAGGCTCATGTGACAATTATTGGAGATTAGCAAAACTGAAACACCAGTAAATGGCATCCATCATTACTTCAAAAATCCAAAAAGGGACAAACATATACTTCTACCCACGCAAAGTAACACCTTTCAACTAAACAACCCTTTTGACAACCAAAATTTAAAATATAAAGTAAGCTTTTATTGGAATGACGCGCATGCTTCCCTTAAGCCAGAGAAGAAGCTTTTGCAACAAAAATGGCTGATTTGACACGAGCCACATTTGTTTCTCTTTCCTATACATTGCTACCATTTAGTAACATGAATTGAAGTTATAATCTTTAATGTAAATGTACATTCAGTTGATGTATAGCCTTCTACTTTTAAAAGATTGGGTACAAATCTTAGTTTAGGACATTTTTGTTGGATGTGCCAAACACTGGTGACCTGCCAATTACTGGGGGTGTTACCCTATAAGTGTTTTATTATTATTATTATTATTATTATTATTCAAAATGAATTAAAGTAAACTATACTGCAGTGCTTAGTAAGGTGGTTTGAAAAAATCGGTTATTTTTATTTCGGAATCGTGTTACCTCTCAAAAGTTGCAGTTGGGTATCCTCATTTGGGGGAAAATGTTTAAAAAATTCTAAGTTGACATCTTCAGATCGCGCATGCGTCTAAAAGTTTGAAAAAATATGTTTAAAACTAAAATTTTCAGAAAATAATATTCTTATTTTTTTTTCTCATAATGCAACAGCCATAAATTGTCAGTACAACGCGTAGTTTGAACCTAAAAAATATTTTATAGTTTTTACATAAGATCTTAATTTTGCGCCTACGTCTTAAGCTGGGCTTCAAATTTCAGGAGATTTTGGTTCAATTTTATGGAATTTGCGCAAACGAAATATCTAATGCAAAAGCTATAAAATAGTTTTTTAGGTTCAAACTACGCTATAATCTGACAATTTATGATTGTTGTCTTATAAAAATATATAAAAAAATAATATTATTAAATAATATAAATAAATAATTTGAAAAATTCAATTTTTAGCATATTTTTTCAAACTTTCAGCCCTATGCGCGAACTGAAAATGTCACAACTTACAATTTTTTTATTATATTTTTCCCCCAATTTAGGATACCAAACTATTGCTTTTGTGAAGTAACGCTATTCCGAAGCCAAAAAAAAAAAAAAAAAAAGATTTTTTTCTAACCACCCTAGTGCTTAGGGCAGCCTCAATGCAATAGGGGAAGGTTGCCGTCAATGAACCATATAACACTTTTGACATTTTTTAGGAAGTAGTTCAGCCTCAAACTTTATATTGACGACTTCCTTTTAGGAATAAATGCTCAGTATATTTCTCCTTTGATAAAAGAAAATTCGCTTTTATGTTAACTGTATTCAATAAAGAATAAAAATTAAAAAGTAATATTTTAGCATGTGGTCTGTTGAGTATCTCTCCACTTGGGAGACCTCTCCATTTGTGAGTGCCTCTTCGCTTGTGAGATGGCGCTGGCTGTTAGTTGCCATAGTTACCATATTTAATTTTGGCTTTTTCTGTTGTTCTAAAGATGTGAATAAAAGTTTTCAAATGGTCCGTCGATGTTTTTATTAAGGTTGCTTGTGCAACAACATTTTTGGTCCTTTACGATCCAGGAGGACTAGATCTATGGATATTTACGAGAATAGTAGTTAAATATTCTAAGTTCATTATGCACTGTGTGTGATCTTCGAGTGACTTCGGTTTGAGTTTGCTGATTTGCGTCGAAGCATTGTGCTTACAGTTCAAGAGAATCCGAATGGTAATGTTGTTACGCAACTTATTTCTGGATAATTAATAATAATTAGTGTTTTTTGAGTCAATAGTACTACCTGCCTTGAGATAGAATTGTCTAAACATGCCAATTACTGCCTTAAAACAAGCGCTGGCAAAGAAACGAGTTCAAAAGGCCCAGTTAACCAAACTTGCTACGAAATTACAAGAAGGTTGTGATTTTAAAGATGTCAATATTTGTGAACAGAAACTTACATCCATTATCGATGAGTTAAACGAGTGTTTTGATTATCTTTTCACTAATTGCAAAGACGATGAAATAGAAATTTATTCATCAGAACAAGAACAGATTTATGATATTAGGGATGATATTGATTTCAAGTTAAACCGAATCAAACGCGAAAATGATGATTCGAAACAACCAGTCTCGGTTTCAAACCAGAGCACCACCGTGAGATTGCCAAAAATATCATTACCTGTATTTTCTGGGAGTTTACATGAATGGCTTTCATTTAGAGATATTTTCAATGCAACTATTCATTCAAATAAGGAGTTGTCAGAGGGAATAAAATTACAATACCTAAAATCCTCTTTTAAAGGTGATGCTTTACGCATTATTCAATCTATATCTATAGTAGATGCGAATTATCAATTAGCGTGGTCACTGTTAGAAGAACGCTATTCGAATAATCGCGAACAGGTGTACGCACATTTAAAACGTTTTATGAGCATTCCTAGTATTCAAAATGAGAATCCAAACGCAGTTTTGAGTTTAATAGATATCGCGAGTGAGTGTTTAAGATCACTCGAAATTTTAAACCAAAACATAGAAGGTGTTTCGTCTGTTTTTCTTGGCTACGTTTTGAGTCAGAAATTAGATTCGAATACTAAAATGTGGTGGGAGAGAAATTTAAAAAAAGATGAATTACCGTCAGTAAATGAGTTAATGGTGTACGAACGATGGAAAGAGCAGCACGGGTTTTTGAACAACTTTATTGGAAAAACAAAACATCTACACTGAAGGTTACATCAATGTTGCTAGTTACGCGCGTGCGCAATGTTGCGTCGTTGCGCACTCTGGTGGTGGGTTGAATGAATTTAGGGCTGAACATGCCGCCCACCTTGAAATATTATTTCAACATATGCAAACAATGTGGATTAAAAGTATGCTTTAATTAGTGTTTAGATAGGTAAGAGACATAATTTTGTGATGTTTCTCTTGAATACACCATCTGATGTTTTCACAGTGACTACCCTAACCATATTGTCACTGCCAGGGTGTAACTGAGTCACTCGGCACATTTTCCATTTAGTAGGAGGCAAATTGTCTTCTTTCAAAAGACACAGATCATTTATTTGAAGATTTTGTTTTTTGGTAATAACCATTTTGGCCTCTGTTGTAATCTACATAAATATTCCTTATGCCATCGTTTCCAGAATTGTTGAACCATTTTCTGAATAATTTGCCACCTGGTTAAATGCGAAATGTTGGAGTCAATATAACTTGGTTCAGGAATACTTACTAATGGTCTACCAATAATGAAATGACCAGGCGTTAATGCTGACAGGTCATTGGGATCACTAGACAAAGCTGTTAATGGTCTAGAATTAAGACAAGCTTCAATTTGGGTTAAAAGTGTTTCAAATTCTTCATAGGTTAGTTTTATATCCCCAACAACACGTTTTAAATGAAATTTTGTAGATTTTATGCCTGCCTCCCAGAGACCACCCATGTGTGGAGCCCCTGGAACATTTAAAAGCCAATTAATACCCTTTTCAGATAAAAAATTATTAACATTTTCATTGTAACTCTTAGTCTTAGCGAGCTTTTCAAATTCCATGAGTTTACGTTTTGCGCCAACAAAGTTAGAACCACAATCACTATATATGTCACTGCATTTCCCTCTGCGAGAAATAAAACGTTTCAGAGCTGCAATGAACGCGTCTGCTGAAAGATCAGTAACTAACTCTAAGTGAATAGCTCTAGTGATAAAACAAACAAAAAGAGCAATGTATGTCTTGAATGTTTTAGAGCCTCGTCCTTTAGCTGCTTTGATTTGGAACGGGCCTGCATAATCTACTCCACAACGAGAAAATGTAGGAGCAGGAGAAATGCGTGTGGGTGGCAAATCACTCATCATTTGATTGGTTACAGTTGCTCGAATTCTGCAACATTTAACACACTTTCTTATAAAATGCCTAATGATATCCTTAGCACCAATAATCCAGAACTGTTCTTGAATACATGATAGTAAAAGTTGTGTACCAGCATGCAATAGATTTAGATGATAGTGTTTAATAATGAGATTAGTTAAAATATGTTTCTTTGGAAGTAAGATGGGATGTTTTTGGCTGTATGCGACGTTTGCATGTCGCAAGCGGCCGCCCACCCTCAAAATTCCTGAAGCATCGAGATAAGGATTGAGAGCTAAAATTTTGCTTCTACAAGATAAAGTTTGATTTTTGTTAAGTGCATTGATCTCATTAATAAACTCTGAATTTTGTACAAGTTTAATTAAAACACACATAGCATTATTAATTTCTATTGTCTTTAAAAATCCAGAAATCTTATTACGTGAATTTTTACAGTTGTGAATGAATCTTAAGCAAAGAGCTACAACACGTTTAAGGGTAGAAAGGGATGAATAACGGTTAAACAAAGTATTAACTTCTGATGAATTATTGATTGCAGTTGTTGATTGTATCGTATGCAAACGTTCCTCTGGCACAGGCTCTGGGATTGGAGCTGTTGGTGCACTTACCTGTAGAGGCATAGGTTCATGTAAAAAACTTGGTCCTGTAAACCATGATGAACTCAGTAGCGCTGATGATGACATGCCACGGCTGGCGTGATCAGCTGGGTTTAATTCACTACTTACGAAGAACCACTGGGTCGGTGATGAGAGATTTTGGATTTTAGCCACCCTGTTGGCTACAAAGGTTTTCCACTTGCTTGAGTGAGATGCTAACCAAGAAAGAACAATATTAGAGTCTGTATAGAACTGCGTGTGTGCTATGTTGGTATTCAATGCTTTGCAGGTAAAATCCATTAATTTTGTGAGTAATAGAGCACCGCAAAGTTCCAACCTTGGAATGGAAACGGTTTTGAGTGGAGCTACTCTGGTTTTTGATATTACGAGCTGCACATTTGTTTTTTCATTCTCTTCAGTAGAACAGGAGTAAATAACTGCTGCGTACGCCTTTTCCGATGCATCACTGAAGCCGAATAATTTGAGTTCATTGCTATCACCAGTCGACAAAAATCTTGGAATTTTGACATATTTTACAGACATCGTGTCTTCTGCAAGTTCTGTCCATTCGCGTGCGATGTCTGGGGGAACGTTTTCATCCCATTGCACTTGATATTTCCACATTTTTTGCATCATGATTTTAGATTTGATTGTGATGGGTGACAACCATCCAAGAGGGTCAAATGTTCTGGCGATGGTTGAAAGAAGTGTTCGTTTTGTCAAAGTACTTTCTAGAGGTGTGGTGTTTACTTTGAACCGGAATGTGTCTGATGCTGGATGCCACAGGACACCTAATGTTTTGACAGTCTCATCACTATCTATGTTCAACGCGGTCTTTGAACAACGTAAATCTGAATCAATCGAATTTATGAGCTCTTCACTGTTGGATGCCCATTTTCGTAGAATGAAGCCTGCACTTGATAGCATGTGCATCAATTGTTTCTGCAATTCAATAGCTTCTGAGATTGACTTGGCTCCAGACATTAAATCGTCAACGTAGAAGTCCATGATGGCTACTTTGGAGGCCATTGGAAATCGATCTGCTTCTTCCACTGCCAATTGTTGTAGACATCTAACAGCAAGGTACGGTGCTGAAGCTGTGCCGTATGCTATTCTTGTTAGACGAAAATCTTGAATTGGCTCCAACGATGAATTGCGCCAGACTATTCTCTGAAAGTCTGCGTCTTGTAGGATAATTTGTCTGTACATTTTTTCTATGTCTGCAGTCATCGCTATCTTGTAAGTTCGAAAGCGAAGAAGTAATGTAGTGAGATCACTTTGTAGCTGTGGTCCCACCATTAAATTGTCATTAAGAGATATACCGCTGGATGATTTTGCAGAACCATCAAAAACAACCCGAAATTTATCTCCGGTTTTATTGGGAACTGAGTGGTGAGGGAGATAAAAGCTGGAAGTTGCCGGAATATCAATTTCGTTGTCTGGAATTAGTTCCATATGTTTTAAGTCCTGATAATCTTGCATGAATTTGTGGTAATGTTTTGAGAGGGATTGATTTTTAACAAACCTACGTTCTATTTGTTGTAGCCTATGCACGGCTATGTCTCGAGATGATCCGAGTTCATCGATTGTTTCACGGAACGGTAGTTTCACCACAAATCTGCCAGTAGAATCACGGGAGAATGTTTGTTTAAAATGGTTCTCACATGCGGCTTCCTCTTCCGTATAAGGATTTGTTTCTGAAATTTCTTCCAATTTCCAGAACTTGTCTAGCTCATACTCAATGGCATTATACTCGAAACTTGCATGATTGGAAATTACAGTTTGTGATTTGGAATTTTACTTGCTTTCAGTTTTTCCTAGAATCACCCATCCGAAAATGGATTCTAGAGCGACTAATGATTGTCCTGGGACTTTTGTCTGTCCGCTAAGCATTATTTCATTAAATACATCTGCACCCAGCAGTATGTCTATAGGGCCCGGTTGATGGCAATTTTCGTCTGCCAGTTGTAAGTGTTTGAAATTACTTAAGACGGATGCATCCACTTGATATTGGGGAAGGTCACAAGTTATTTTAGGTATAATGAACGCTTCTGCTGTGATAGTAGCATTTTTGTAAAATAGTGATGTGATTTGTATTTGAACTGAACCTGTAACTTTGCCCACTTTCTGCGAACTCAAGCCATCTACGCTTATGTTTATTCGATTGCGTTTTAATCCCAGAAAATTTACACAACTTTCCCGGATAAATGTGCCCTGACTAGCAGAATCGATCAGCAGCCTGAAAGTGTGTGAAATGCCATTGATGTCTTTGACATAAACAACTGCAGTAGGTAATAGCACGCATTGTGTGTTTGGAACAACTGTGCTATTGCTACTACTAATTGAAAGCATTTCATTTTCTGTTTGTGATTGAGATTTTGTTTCATTTGTGTTTTTTTGCGCACAATAATGTGTTATGTGGCTGAGAACAATTTTTGCAATTTCCCGCTCGACATTTTTCAATTCGATGAGTTTTATTTGATTTCAGACAATTAGCGCATAAGTTATTTCTTTTCACTACGTTCCATTTTTCCTTCAAGGGCAGCTCCAAAAAAGTGTTGCACTTAAATAATCCGAAATGAGACTCACTTTTACAGAAAACGCATATGTTAGCAACCACTTGAGCTGAATGAACTGATTTATGGGTTTTCTGACTTCGAAAAAATCCCCCGCTCTCAAAGTTTGCATTGGATTTCTCCTTTCTGGCCTCCCTTAACGCTAAAGACGCTAAAGCATCTGCTCTGCTTAGTGTGAAAGATTTGAACTCATCGAATGAAGGAATTTTTTTCGCATGTTCTAGCGTCCAAACGCGAAGTGTTTCTGAATCTAGTTTTCCTTTTAATAGGAAAATAATAATTGTATCCCAATGCTCTACAGGCTGTTTTAGGATTTTTAATGTATCTATGCATTGTGATGTAGTGTCAATTAATTTCCGTAACCCTGAGGCTGATTCTTGTTTTAATATAGGTTGAGAAATTAATTTGTTTAAAGCTGCATTTATGATTTCTGATTCGTTTTCATAACGATCAGTAAGCGCCTTCCACGCCCTTTCATAATTTTCATTTGAAATTTGAATCGATTGTAACAAGGTAGCTGCTTCACCCTTAACAGAAAGTTTAAGATACTGTAATTTTTGACAGTTACTTAATGATTGATTGTTTCCTACACTTGCTAAAAATAAATCACGAAATGAAATCCAATCAAGATAATTAGAAGTAAACACTGGTAACTCTACACGCGGAAGTTTGAGGCTATTGACATCTGAATTTACTGTGTTTTGAGATGTATTTAAATTAATGTCGTTAACAGTGTTATCGTTCACACATTTCTTTTGTTCATTTTTTAAAGTGATTTTTAACTCATCTAATTTTGAAAGCAATTCATGCATTTCTTGTTCATATTTATCAAATTCTGTGTCTAAACAAGTTGTTAGAATTTCATCATTTAAAGTATTTATCTCACTATCTAAAGAAATAGCACTATTTTCGAATACTTCTATATCAGGCAGAGAAATGCCCTTGACTTGCGAATTCTTTACTTGGGTAGTTAATCTAGTTAGCTTACCTTTTGTTATTTTTTTCCTCTTTAAAAGGGGCTCCATGTTAAGGACGTGACCTTCCTCAATGAGTGCGATGCTTATTTCGTCTTTTGCTTTACTCGTTCAAGAGTGATGAATATGAACTGCTTGTTTTATAACAGTTTGCACGTTGACTGCTACACATCATCCTAAACTTGATTGACTATTGCTCCGGCTCGACGGACCATGTACGAACGATGGAAAGAGCAGCACGGGTTTTTGAACAACTTTATTGGAAAAACAAAACATCTACACTGAAGGTTACATCAATGTTGCTAGTTACGCGCGTGCGCAATGTTGCGTCGTTGCGCACTCTGGTGGTGGGTTGAATGAATTTAGGGCTGAACAAATGGATTTTTTGAAAAACCACGCAAGAACACTTAACGCCTCAAATATGAATGTAAAACGCAACAATTCTACCAGAGTTTTATCAATTGTGTCAGAATCAAAAGAGGGAAAACTTCATAAGTGTGTTATATGTGAAATGGATAATCATGTTACTTGTAAGTGTTCAAAATATCAGAAATTGCCGATAAAAGAAAGAGTAGCTATTGTTAAGAAATTTAAACTTTGTTTTAATTGTATGCTTCCAAACCATTCACAAAAAACTTGTCAATCTAATTATTCGTGTTTAAAATGTAAGAAAAAACACCACACAACATTATGTTATGGGGATAATAGAACTGCTCAATATGAAACAGATTTTCAATCATCGAACGTTGGTTTGATGAACCAAAAAAGGGATTCGAATATTACTCAAGCAAAAAGTGAAATAGTTGAGCGCGTTAGTCAACTGAATGCCTTGGCGACTCCCTTTAAAACTGAAAACAGTGAAACGATAGTCTTAAATAATGTTGTGTCTGAGTCAACAGTCTTACTTTCTACTGCAGTTGTTTATGTTCAGAATATTCAAGGGGAAATGATTTCTGCTAGGCCGATTCTCGATGGAGGTTCCATGTGCAACTTGATCACTAATGAATTGGCAGATTTATTACGTACACCAAAGAAAAAGATAAACCTATCACTTAATGGCGTAGGTGGAACACCCGTAAATATTAAGTGGAAGACAAGCGCTACGATAGAGAATAAGAGCAGAAGCTTTTCAAAAGAACTAAATTTTCTGATTACATCGAAAATAACAAATATAACCCCTTCTAAATATGTCCCAATAAATAAATTAAAGTTTCCTTTTGATATTAATGTAGCAGATCAAGATTTTAATAAACCGGGAAAAAGTTCAATGTTGTTAGGTAATGAAGTGTTTTTTGAGCTGCTGTTATCAGGGAAGATATATATTCAAAATTCAAATTTAATTTTACAAAATTCGGTATTTGGTTATATAGTTGGGGGAAGTGTTAGAGAGCATGAGGAGAATAGAGTTCATTGTGGGCTAATTCGTGAAGTGGAAAATTTAAATGATGAACTACAAAAGTTCTGGGAATTAGAAGAAGTGGATGAAAGGTCATTTCTAAAAAATTCTGACGAATTTAAATGTGATCAAAATTTTACAGAGACTTATAGAAGAAACGAGACCGGTAAGTTCGTTGTGCAAATGCCTTTCAAAAAAGACCCTCAGTGTTTGGGAGATTCAAAAAGTATTGCCCTTAGAAAACTAAATTCTCTATACAGACGTCTTGAAAAAGACCCTGTGCAAATGGCACTGTACACTGAGTTCATGAGAGAATATAGGGATTTAGGACACATGCAGGAGGTCAAAGAGGTAGAAGAACCAGGGATAACTTATTATTTACCACATTTAGGTGTCTTTCGCCCTGAGAAAAATTCTACAAAGATGAGGGTTGTGTTCAATGCTTCGCAACCTACATCAACTGGGGAGTCCTTAAATTCTATTCAAATAAACGGTGAGGTGATTCAGGATGAATTATTTTCAATTATTTTGCGATTTAGAATGCATCGTTTTGCTTTTACAGCTGATGTCATAAAAATGTACAGGATGATTCTCATTAATCCTAGTCAACACAATTTACAACGTATTTTATGGAAGGATTCTTCTAGGGAACCGGTGAAAGTATACAACCTTGGTACGGTAACGTACGGAACTACGAGCGCTCCATACCTAGCTATGAGGTGTTTAAAACAACTAGCATTAGATGGTCAAAAAGAGTTTCCTATGGCATCGTTGGCTATTCAAAACAATTTTTACATGGACGATGTCCTAACTGGTTCAGGAGATTTAGAATCAGCTAAAACTTTGCAAAGTGAGTTAGTACAATTATTTGAGACATGTGGTATGGCATTTCACAAGTGGTGTAGTAATGATTCAAGTTTACTAGAAATCGTGGGAACTTCTGAGAGTTATAACTTTAGCTGTGTTGAAGAAACTAAAGCATTAGGTCTCATATGGGATCCAAAGAGCGACACTTTGAAATTTCACTTATCAATGACAGAACAAAACCAGTTTACGAAAAGAGAGGTGCTTTCAGTAATTGCACGTATATTTGACCCTTTAGGTCTCTTAGGTCCTATAGTTACGGTCGCCAAGGTATTTATGCAGAAACTTTGGGCTTTGAAATCTCTGTGGGATGATAAGTTACCTGAAGATAAACTGAAAGAGTGGAAAAAATTTCGGGAGTCCCTAGAGTTGATTAATGAGATAAAGATCAGTAGATTTGTATTAAGTGAGGATTTTGGAGTTTTAATTCTTAAGGGTTTTTCGGATGCATCAGAAGTTGCCTATGGTGCGGTAATTTATGCCGTGAGTCAAAGCCATTCTGGTAAACTTGCCTCCTATTTACTATGTAGTAAGAGCCGTGTGGCTCCCATAAAGACCTTGACAATTCCAAGACTGGAACTTTGTGGTGCAACACTTTTGGCAAAACTAATGCATAAAGTGATGTCAGCTCTAAAAGTACCCCGTTCTTCAGTGTACTACTATTCTGACAGTACAATTGTTCTTTCATGGATTCTGAAATCACCGTCTGAATTAAAAACATTTGTAGCTTTAAGAGTGTCAACTATTCAATCTCTTACTGATGTAAAACAGTGGGGATATGTTAAATCATCGGAAAATCCCGCAGACTTAATTTCAAGAGGATGCAAAACACAGGATCTAATATGTAGCAACCGGTGGTGGAATGGTCCACAATTTCTAGTTCAAGATGTTGAATCTTCAACAAGTGTACCTAAATTCACTGAAGTTCAATCCGATAATGAACAGTTTTACCGTGAAATTAAGATTCCTGCAAAAGAGTCTAGTAATACTACGATGATTATTGCTGCAAGCTCATCATGTGCTCAAGTGCTGGACGATGTATTGAACTGCAGTAATAACTATTTTAAAACTGTGCGTATTTTGTGTTATTTATTACGATTCATAAACATTTTAAAAAGACGTCAGTGTTGTTCAAGTAGAATCTGTGTTGAAGAATTTAGAATCGCGGAGCATCATTTGATTCGAGACGCTCAGAAAGCTCTTGACAAGAAAACCGTCGAAGGGTTAGGTAATTTAAAGCCATTTGTGGATAAAAAGGAAATAGTGAGAGTAGGTGGAAGGTTGTTAAGAGCAGACATTCCTTATGAACAAAAATGCCCTATTATATTGCCTAAGAAGTGTAAATTAACTGAGAAAATATTTTTTACTTATCATTTAAAGTTTCTTCACGTTGGACCACAAGGGCTATTGAATGTAGTTCGGTTAAAATTCTGGCCATTGGGTGGTAGAGACTTGGCTAGAAAAGCAGTACATTCCTGCATTACATGCTTTAGAAATAAACCCCTTTTAAGTTCTCAAATTATAGCAGATTTGCCGAAAGATCGAGTATCAGGGACTTTTGCCTTTAATTGCGCTGGAATAGATCTGTGCGGGCCGTTCTATGTGACTTACAAAAACCAACGTAAAGGAACTTTGAATAAGATTTATGTTTGTGTTTTTATATGCTTCTCAACAAAAGCAATCCATCTCGAGGTCTTAAGTGATCTAACTTCGAATGCATTGATCGCAACATTGAAGCGTTTCATCGCTAGAAGAGGAAAGCCGGCTAAAATCTATTCAGATAATGCCACAAATATGGTAGGTGCTAAATCAGAACTTAAAAGATCGTCGAAATTAGTAGTAGCTCCAGATAACGAGTTCTCAGCTTTTATAACTTCTGAAGGTATCGAGTGGAAATTTATTCCTCTCAGGTCACCTCATTTTGGGGGATTGTGGGAAGCAGGTGTAAAGAGTGTAAAACACCATTTAATAAGATCTATTGGGAACCTGAGATTTAATTATGAGGAATTTGAAACCATCATTTTGCAAATTGAGTCCATTTTAAACTCTCGCCCATTAACACCCATGTCATCAGACATTGACAGTTACGAGGCGCTGACACCTGGTCATTTTTTGATTGGACGGTCACTGAGTGCAGTACCTGAGCCCGAACTGATCGCTTTGAATGACAACAGGTTAAGTCGATGGCAGCGTACTACAGAGGTTGTTCAGAGTGTTTGGCGAAAATGGAAGAAAGACTACTTGAACACGTTACAGCAGCGGTCCAAATGGATGATCGAGAAAGAAAACTTAAAAGTTGGCTTGATGGTCCTAATTAAGGAAGACTCCTTGCCGTGCACGAAATGGCAACTGGGTAGGATTATTGAGGTGTACCCTGGCGAGGATGAAAAAGTTCGAGTGGTAAAAGTCCGGACGCAAAACGGGGAGTTCAAAAGAGCAGTGGCAAAAATTGCTGTCTTGCCGCTGGAAACTTGAGTAATCTTGTGACTGTTCTTCTGTTTTATATTATTTTGTGTGTGTTACTTGAACTATTTTGAGTATATAACTTTGTGCAATTTCATTTTATGTTGCAAATTTTAATATTGATGGAAAATTGAGTGCATTAGTTACTTTATAGTCAGAGGGTTGACAATTTCTTGTCAAAATGTGTCAAGGCGGGAGGAAATGTTGAGTATCTCTCCACTTGGGAGACCTCTCCATTCGTGAGTGCCTCTTCGCTTGTGAGATGGCGCTGGCTGTTAGTTGCCATAGTTACCATATTTAATTTTGGCTTTTTCTGTTGTTCTAAAGATGTGAATAAAGGTTTTCAAATGGTCCGTCGATGTTTTTATTAAGGTTGCTTGTGCAACAACATGGTCCATTCATGGAAACCAGTTGCTATGGATAGACCATTAAGTTTCCATCGATGGACCATATTATCAAATAAGAAAATCAAACCGTAAAATAAAATACAGGAGGTAAACAAACACTATAAATAATAGTAAATTATTCAGAAAGCAAAAATTTATTTTTTTTAATTATTTTTAATCACAGGAGAAACATAAAAACCCCTCGGGACTCACACAACACAGCTGTTTTCACCACACCTCGCTCACTACTTGATATTCTCTAACACGTAACATATTCTTCTTAGCTAACATTTCATGGGGCCTCTTTTGAACAAATGGGAGTCCTGTTTCATATAACTTCAAAAATTTTGATCACAAAGATTTTACTTAACAAGGATTTTGCTACAGCACGTTGCATGCCGCCAGTTATCTACTGTCTTTATTTCACTTATTTTGGTATTTTTCTCGAACAACAAGCGTATTTGAAACTGTATTAAAGTTTACTTTAACAAATACTGAATCGACTACACAGTTTTTAAGTTGTAATAAATGAGGGGAACGTTTTGCATCATTATCGCTCTTATTTAAAAAGATTGATCAATTATTTAAGATAATTGAGCTGAAACTTTAATAATATTTATAAGATTCCATGAGTGAACCACTTGGTTAGCTGGTTCATTCAAGAAACACCTAGCGGTTTAATGATAGCAACTGCTTCATTTTGAATGTTCTCATAGTGGTCACTGCTGTGACGATTCATGATGAAACTTTAAATATATAGGGAATTGTACTTGAAAATGCACTCTTTCAAGTCAATGTTCCAATTTAGCTGTTCAGTAATATTCAAAGCATGTAAAAACACAATGTAAATGTCAATAATTAGTAAGTCAACAGTAAAAATCTTATATGGACGTTTTACAATATAATGTATTGATTCAAGCTCCTTGACGATTCTGCATTGGACTGTTTTGAGACAAAAGAAGGTACTAAAACTGATTTCATGCCTGAAAAAACTCTGGTAGGGAAAATATCTTCGCGGTCTAGTCATGGAACCGGTCCATTGACAGCAACCTTCCCCTATAATGGATATAGCAATATAGTTTTGCCCTTTTAAGTCCATTTGGGAAAGCTTTGGCAAAGCTCATATTTATCAATAGTTTGTTATACTTTCGGTGAGGGATTGAATCAATTTTTAGCTTCATTAGCTTGAACTCTAAGGGATAGTAGTTTTAAAATCTTAATTGAATTTGGCATCCTTTCGAGCAAGATCTTATCTTGTATAAGCAGGTAATTTTTAAAATATTTTTTACTTAAAAAAACTGTATGGCTATGCGTTATTTAAGGTCTTCGTACCCTTACAAATGCAAAAAAAAAAGAATGATGTGGTTGATTTTCAGTTTCGTAACAAACATGCCCCGAAACAAAAGAAAAGATTTTTCTGTTTTATTTACAATTTTATTCACAATTTCGACTGCAGTTTCATTTTTTGAAAGAAATTTATTTTACCATTGTCAACAATGTTCATAATAATATTCATTCAACAATATTAATTTATCCAAACGATTGATAATTTAAGAATTTTCCGAATAAGTTTGATGGGATTGTAAATGAAATACTCTGCTAAAATTATTCATCATTTGTTAACTACCTATACCTTCATAAAAACCAGACATATTGGCCCCGTTATTTCTTATTGTTAATTTTTCAGTGATAAAACTACGCGGAACTTTTCACTGCTAATTTATTTTCAAATTTCAGGGCTTCCATATATGGGATATAAAAATGATATTTTTAATAAAAACTCCACAAGCTAGGAACATTTCACAAAACTAGTGAGTATTTTAAACAAATTAACAAAGTTTAACATCACAGCATTCAGCGAGAAATTGTGAGCAAATAAACCTTGGAAATTAGAAGAACTCTTTTAACCGGAGGTCAAATTCATTGCTTGTTACACTAAACATGCAATGAAGAAAGTCGGAAATTTTTATCGCAGAAGATTCTTGAGAAAGAAAACCTTCTTTGTTTATGAGATGTAAACGGTTGGCAGTTAATGGTTCTCATTATCTCCAGTCCCTTAGGTTTCTGCTGAAGATAAATAAACATTTGATTAAAAAATACCTTACTTCAGAAACATTCAAAATGGCGCTCATAAAAGAGTAAAATGAATTTAGTAATGCGTATAGTAGTGGATAGGAAAAACTCACTATGAGCTTAACAATGTTGCTGGTAAACACTCTAAAGTGTTAGCGTGTGTAAGGAAAAATTATAACTATAATAAAAAGAGTGTCTTCTAACTTTAGATTACTTTTAAGTACTCTGGTGTAAAAAGGCTAACGAAGATTATGAAAGTTGCTGAAAAACCCTGAGTTTAAGAAAAAAATGTATATTTAATACTATAGAAACCAGGGAAGAATACGTCTAAAAACGACTCACATGTTAGTTTTTACCGCAAAGGAGTGTTCAGAAAGAAAAAAAAGAATAGTAAAAAGTGTTCTTTCAAATTAGAAATAAATATGCGAAGGTTTGTGTACACGGCATGTCCCGTTTAACATGCAAGACCTCCATTTTCTGAACCGTTAGTCCTAGATACGCCCTACTTCCAGTTGTAAAAATGTTCAAAGTGAGAGCATAGTAAAAACGTTGAAATGAAGCGATAAAAGAAAACTGAGCGAAAAAATGCGCTGTGTATTTTTTTATTTTTACCCCGGATCCCCAAAGTTGCATTTAGGAAAATCACAAGGATAAAAAATCAATGACAGAACTAAATGGACATTAGCACTTCCAATATTAACCGAGATATGAAACGCTGTTTCTGTGACTAATACCGCTTTACACTCCTGGTTTTCAGGAACCATATAGCGGCTTAATATGTTAGTTTTTTCCCGTAAATTGTAGGTGCTTTCGTAGAGTGTTTCTACGTATCAAAAAATTGCATTTGCTTGGATTTATTTTTAGCATTTGAAAGGGATAATAATATACTGTTTTTTTTTTTTTTTTTTTGCTTCAAATATTAACACAACACGTGTTCTTCTGGTAGGGCTGTTTCTTCTTACCTCATTTTCAGCATAGTCCCTTAGAATTTTGAACTTGAATATCTTCTTGAGTTTGGGTCGGAAAAGTTTCGAATCTTTTTTTTTTAATTTAAATTGTTTCTTGTTCGTTGTGATTTTCCTAAATGTAGCCTAAGAGATGAACTGTGGGGGCATATAAAAAGTTCGATTTCGTGTTTTTAAACTAAATTCCTTTTTGCTTCAAACTTTTAATAGCCTAACTCTGCATCTTAATTTGACCATTTTGCAGCTGGAAGCATCTAAGGACTAGTGGTTGTGAAGATAGGGGTCTCGCAAGTTGATCGGGAAAACGTTGTATAGTATTTGACGAAACCTCTGCAGCTTTTTTTCATTAGTGTATTTTTCAATGCTTAGCATGTGTTTTACAATTTATTATTAAAACTAGAAAATCACCCGTTCAAGTATGACGGGAGAAAAATATTTCTACATTTGAACGAAATAATTTCCTGTTTGGCGATATTTTCATTGTTGGAATTTTAACTATGACCCTAAACTTCAGTCAGAAAGCGTTAATTTGTGGACCACTTTTTCCTTTCTTTATTCTCCTAAAATTAGTCTTACCAGTAAAACAGTTAATTTACCGGATCCAGTTCAGCCTTGCAAAAATCGAGCATTTCCCTGCTTGTCAAACATTGCCAAAAAATGTAGTCAAATTATAAGTTACTTACTGAATTTTTGGTGCTTCAACAATTAAATAATGCCGTCACGCATGCTATGGCACGAGTTTCATTGTTAATGACGTGAGAGCGTTACTCGACTATTACAAATATATATATGAGGATTTGTCATTTGAGTGTCAGAAATCGTACAATCGTAAAACTGGGAATCAAAACGACTTTAAACTGCAGAAGCAAAACATTAAAAACAAACTGTAGTTTAATCAGGCAGATATATATTCTTTAAAACAAAAAGACCTTATCAAACACATGCCTGAATTTTCAAGCAAAGAGAGAAAAATATAGTATTCTGTTTCTACAACAAAGAATTTTTTTTCTTTGTTTTTGGATTATTGAACAGATGAATGAAGTTTTTGAAACTAAGTTTCGAGATTATTTTCACAGTAAATGGCTAAATGGAAAAGGCAAGTTTTAGAGGATCTCAATTACATCCATTCCACGAGAAAGCCTTCTATAAACTAAATGCTTTTGCTAAAGAATAGAGGAATATAAAAGGTTTTTTGAAGTGCTGATGGTACACAAATGAAATATTAGTTTTAATGTTCAGCATCTTTTCGTTAAAGTTTGCAGATTAAATTTTATAGTCATAATAAATTTTTGCATGAGATTTATAGAGGAAGAATTGAAAGAATAACTACTACTCTAATAAACTATGGAGGTTTTGAGTTGGTTAATACAAAGTATTTAATTTAAAAAATATTCTTCGTACAATAAGAAAAAAGTAAACTAACTAATTACATTAATATAGCAAACATTTTGCAATAGGGCTTTTCCATGATAAAGCCGCCATTTTGTCCCGCAAGTGACAACTCATAACGGTCATCAAAAAAATGTAATTTTTAAAGTAGGGGCTAGTTAAAGTATTACTCTAGGCTCTTTATTCGTAGTCAATTTGCTGCTTTTAATTGACATCCAAACAGCTTTTGCACCTAAAACTCTGTGTTTTTCAACATTACACCCTCCCCTCTCCCCCTAGAAAATGTTAGCCTGTGTCACTCCTTGTCCGCTATTGGTCCTTATTTGCGTAATTAAAACTCAAAAATTTCAGACACATTTTATTTCATAAAATATTGAATTTATGCTTGCAGAAAAATATAAGTAAACTTGTTCTGGATAAAATAAAATCTTTAACTGCGTAAAAAGTACATGCTTCAAATGCATTAATCGAAAAGCGTAAAATCGCACATTAGACTCTTCTACTGAGTAGTTCTTTGACTGAGTTGAAGCTTCAATAGGAAACCATCAATCAATATTTACACGTTTGCATTGAGATAAACTAAAGATGTAATTATGATTTTCCATTTTGAGTAGGATAAAACTTTAATATTCTATTTTTTTTTCTGCTCTTTTATCAATGGGCCTTTAAAAAAACGGTTTGGGCCTCAAAAGATTTTCCGAAGTATAAATGATTGAATACCCCTACTTTACTAGGTTCTTAGGGCTCGTCCACAAATAAAGTCCCGCTTTAAGGGGGTTCGAGAAATTGGGAGTAGTTTGTAACAAGAAAGAGAGAGAGGAAACAAAAAGTGTAACTTTAAACGTTTTGGTTGAAATAAAAGTATTTTTACAACAATATGTTATTGCAAAAAAGCGTGACATGAGACAAGGAGAGGGGAGGGTGTAAAGTGCAAGGTGACACTTTGTGACAGATGTTGGGGAAGATGGGTAAATATATATTTTTTAATGTGACATCAATTATGGACAGCCCCAAGATCACATTTATAAAACTTACACAGAAAATTGTGCTGCTGAAATCTGAAACTACAATAAAAGAAATAGTCTAACACTATAAGTATTATGTATCAAGGACACAAACAAATACCCAAGGAATGAAAAAAAGGTCGTCAAGGAAGTTTAATCCTTATTAGCAAAAGCAATTCTATGAGGGGTTTAGTAGAGCGTAAAATCAAGTGCCGAAAATATCTCAGTATTTATGACATTCGCCTTTCATTTTTATCTACCATTGCGTAGGATTAAACTTGATTAAGATATTTATGTTGCTTCTCACAAATCTTGCATTTTTGCTTTTATCTTTCCAAATGACAATTGAAATGGAACTTTATTTTAATCCTAGGAAACATTACAGAAGAAAAAACTGAAAATAACACAGAATTTTCCAACACTAGTAGTAGATGATCATAGACAGAAGAAAAGAAAAAATAAACAAAATATTTATGTGAAGAAAAATGTGGATGTTAAATATGTATAAGCTTTAGAAGACCGGCAAACAATCGAAAAGCATAGAAATAAAGCTTAAAATTACTACTGACTATATAAATGGATTTTTTTTTCGCATTTGAGCTGGATGCCAAATATTAAATTATAGTATTAATAAAAGACTGTACAGATCATTGTACCTAAAATGGCGTTGCAATTTTTGGGTAGTATTATTTAAGAAACAACTGCATTTTCAGATAATTGATATTAGTTCTTCACAGTTTATTAACAAAGCGCATAGTTATAAATTTGGTGTCATAAATATCTCTTTCTCATTTTTCGTTGAAAATTCAGTTTTCATTAGCTCAAAAAAGGAGTTTCAAGAAAACTATTGATCAGAATACGCATATTTGGATTTTATTAATAGCAGTTTAAACATCTTATACATTTTAGAATTTATATCTTTTTTGAGCAAAGTTTTACCATAGGTTTTATCATAGGTCACCCATTTACGTCCATCTAAATTTATAAACAAAGAAAAATTGAAAATTTCTCATAAATTATGTTTTAGACATCAAGAAACAAGACCAACTGCGCACTTTCATTCATTAGATTACAATCCATTCGGATTGTAATGTAGGGGAGACCGGGGCTAGTATGCGAACGGGTAAGTGTGCGAATGTTAAATAATTTTCTCGTTTTTGGTTTGACTTCAATTGACTTAAATTTTCAATCAATTACAATACTAATTTCGCTTTATTTTATTTATTGATAAGTTTTACTTGCTTATTTTAAGCATCATTCCGGCTTTATGTGAAATTTTCTGTGTCTGATATGAGTTTTTCTCATTTCGCTAACTTACAATTACCCCATACAGCTCGCCAACTTATCCCGTGACGGGGCAAGTGTGCGAACTCTTCGAAGGTTCACAAAAAATTACGTAAAAAGTAGACAAAGCATAGTACTGCCAAAACAAAAATACGACTTAGTTGCTGATACCATACAGATTATCCAAGCAATAAAAGAAAAATTTCCTAATTTATTTACAACCTTTAAAAAAATAAAGTTTAAAAAGTTCGCCAAGTATCTCTGGTCTCCCCAATGTTTACGTCAATATTTTTGCTCAAACAAGACGTTCAACTTTGGAAGAGTTAATTTCAATGTGGTGGCAAAAGGAGAGGGATTTTTTTACTGTCTCACAGTGGTGCCAACATTTTTTTTTACCCGAGAGTCACCCCTTACATTAAGTTGAATCATCTCGCGGGCCGGAAAGCATACAAATTTTCAATATACATTTATAAGGCAGTGAGAAGCAAAGGGATGTAAGTGGACATTTTCAAGTTTTGATGGAAATGCGTTGAAATTTCCGTCCTCGGTTGCCTTTCATTGATTTTTTTTTCTAAATCATGTTGTAAAGCAGCACCGACCATGGCTAGAGGTACTATCTTTTTCCCCAAGACAGAGGAGAGGTTCCCCTACTGTTTGTACTGGCTATCCCCAAATTTTTCACTTGGTACTTACACCCCTTTGCTTCTCACTTCCTCATATGTATTTAAAAAAATTTTGGTTGGCATAGAAAAATGATTGTAAATGACAAACCAAGAATTTTTGTTTGTTACATTGTGACCATTTGCTTGCATCAATGAAACTAAAATGTATCGAAAACAAAGTTCAGCAGTAGAGTGAAGTCGAGAAGAGACTTATTTGCCTGTAACTTGTCGGGTTGTAGTTGTTGCCATTAGACAGTGACTGCAGTGCCCCCTATAGTTCGTTGGAGTTGCAAATATATATAAAGGTGACGGTGTTTCTTTGTTTCTTTGTTTGTACCCGATGGCCAGAAGACCCCATAGCACCTACAGCCCTGAAACTTGGCACAAAATTCAAACGTACCCGAGTGTGCACCTCGAAGCTGAGTTCTAAATTTCGAATTACTTTTTTTTCTAATTTATTAATTTATTTGTGTTCCAGAGTTTAAAATGAATTTGTTTCAGTTTGGCCTAAACCAACCATAGGCAATATTTTTCAACTTTTATAAAAAAAATTATTACTTATTTTCATTTTTAGACTTGTATACTACTCTAAGTAACCAACTACTTTGTCCGTTTCATTTTTGTGCACATTAAAATGTTATTTCTGAACTATTTGTTTTTATTTCAACAATTTAATGTTTTGTCCGATACAACCCTCTAAAATTTAAAATTGGCCAAAAATAGAGTTTGACAAAAATTTGTTTAAAAAATACGACTCCATGTTTTTTTAACTAAAGTTTACAATTTATGTTAGGTAACTTAGTACAGCATAATTTACTGTAAAAACGAATTCTTTACAAATAAAACAAAAAGTGTTATGATTGAAATGGCTTAGGTGTCCGATACTACCCGACCTTCCCCTAAATATAAAATCCATTGTTAAAGAAAGTGCCCATAAAACAAAGGTACTTTCTTTACTCAGTGTTAATAAAAGTACCATAAAACATTAATATTAATCAGGGGTGCCCTCTTAAGAAAAGGGGGGGCTGTTTTGGGGGTAATTTTCCTTTTTATGGGTGCTTTTGCTTTGGGGAGTACCCCCCCACCCTCCCTCCTAAATATTTCCCCTGTGTTAATTATCAGTAGTCATGTCGCAGATTTTGAATGAAGAATCCTCTGAAACAAACAGGAAATTCATTTAGTATCATTGCTCTAGTAGTATTTTGATCTTGTTATACAAAACATCACAGTTGATACTCTGTTTCTAGTGTTCATCTATAACGGGTCCAAGTAAAGAGAAATGTGATTTTTTTCATGAGTTACGTGACCCGTATTATTGTGAAATATAAAATAGTTAGGAAATCTATTGACATTTAAATGGTTCTAATTAAATTAGCACACAAATAAATCCTGGAGAGACTCAAAGATCAGTTTTTAGTGCCAATCGTGTAAAATGTTATGCGTATTAAGATTTTTTCTTTTTTTAACCGACTTCAAAAAAGACGTTCTCAATTTGTTGGAAAAAATCAAGTCTTTGAAAAATCAAGAAAACTCTTCAAATTATATGAGCAAAGCTAAATCGATTTCAGTTGTTTTTTAGTGACTCGTGAATTTTTTTCGGAAACCATAAAATTTCGTTCTCTGTTTTGCTCATCTTAGCTGTTTTCAGACTCCTGTGCTCGACGCTTTCTCACTCGAGATGTGCGTAAGGAATCAGGAATGTACCACATACTGTACCCTACGTACTTATTTTATATTTACACCACTAAAAAGCAAAAAATAAATTATTTTCAAATAAGAAAAGAACCGACTTCAAAAAACACCTAGGAACTACAAAGCAAAAAATAACTGATTATACTTACAAACGATTTCCTAGCCAAATGTATAAGTCAAATTTATTTTACAGTTCCAGTACAAAAATCAACTAAACTAAACACCCAATTATAAAATAAACACTGATTTTAATTACTATACCATGAATTAAATTTAATACCTAACTAATTATATACGATCTCTTAATTTTTAATAACCATTTGAAGTCGGGGCCTCCTACAAAATTCTACCTAACTGACAACCCACCAAATCCTGAGTTAAACACTAATTTAACAAAACGCGAAAGTCTTTAAAATTAACCTACTCGGTTACGTTACGTAGAAGTTCATAGGAGGCCCCGCCTTCAAGTGGTTATTAAAAATTAAGAGATCGTATATAATTAGTTAGGTATTAAAATAATTCATCTTATAGTAATTAAAATCAGTGTTTATTTTATAATTAGGTGTTTAGTTTAGTTGATTTTTGTACTGGAATTGTAAAATAAATTTGATTTATACATTTGGGTAGGAAATCGTATGTAAGTGTAATCAGTTATTTTTTGCGTTGTAGTTCCTAGGTGTTTTTTGAAGTCGGTTCTTTTTTTATTTGAAAATAATCACTATAATTTTGAAGCTCCATATAAACCAATTATTTTTAGCAAGTTTGCTCATTCCAAATAGTTTTAGACTACTTTAAAGACTTGAAGCTGCTTTAAAAACACTGAATGCTATTCTTTGGTTACAAATATTAAACTTTTACAAAAAAAAAAATGTGCGTCACGGGACGCTCGGCAGAAGTGATAACTTTCATAGATTAAATTATTATCATTACTTAATCCTATGAAAGTAACAATTGGCTTATGGTAGTTGTAATAAGCAAAGAAATTTTTGCAGTGTATGTTATCTAAAAATCTTGCAAAGACTGCATCAGGTACAGGTACATGACTTGTAGTGGCTTCTTCTGGCTTATCAATCATTTGCAATTGTAATTTGGATTGTAGAAAAGATACTAAATTTTTAGCTCGTTCAGAAGCAAAATTAACATTAAAATATCCGGTTAAAATTAAAGGAATTGTATAATAATCATCATTAACTAAAGCAGAACCTTCTTGTGTATAATTTAAAAGCTGTTTATGAATAAATTGAATAATACTTGAAATACTTTTGTTTGGTGATATGTATATGTTGGCAATAATAATTTGTTTCTTTGCTTCATTGAGACATTCCTTCATACACATTTCACCAATATCGTTTTGTGTAGCCGTATCAAAGCTTGTAGCATTATTAACATGTAATCCTATATTTGGAGTGACAATATTTATTCAATCAAGATCATTCTGGAAAACTGCTACGCCTCCTGCTCTTATATTTTGACGCTTTAATTGCACAATACATTTAAAAGATGGAATAATTTTAGTATCATCATTTTCAAGCCATGTTTCACATAATAAAAGAATATTATAGCGTTGAGAGACCGAATCAATAAGATCGAGACTATGAGCATTATAAGGCTTTGACAATTAATTGAAAAAAGGGATATTCCTCTTTTATTTGAAATGAACTCGACGATACTTTGATCAATAGTTATTAATGCGTTTAGAGATAATCTTTGAAATTCTTCTCGTAATGCTGTTAAAAAAAATAGAACCAACTTCAAAATTGCTCTGAATGAAAAATAATTTTACTCTTTAATCACCATTCTGACTACTTTTAAACATAAGTTTTAATGTCGGCGCAAAAGCAATAGATTAAATGACGCGTCGTTTCTAAATATTTCGTTTATCAGAAAAAACACTCAAACTTACGAAACATTTTAGATTTTACTCTATGATGAACAAATTAAATGTTTATTTATTATTTTTGTTTTCTCGGTCGTCCCCAACCTCCGCGTTGCGGAGTCTGCAGGGATGAAGTTCGTTTAAAATATGTACACATTATCACAGTTCAAAACCCTGAATAAAGCGAGATATTTTTAGTATAACTAATCGCATTTTTTTTTTTTTTTGAAAATAAATTTAAAGATTAAATGCTGTTTTGAATATATATATTGTGTACAATGTTATTGATATTATATTGTATTATTAAACTCACCTTTCGTTAGGAGATTCCGTTATGTTGCGAAGTTATGTCATCCGTCTTCTGCTAGTTTCATTACTTTTTCTACTATCACTTAACGCTTAAAGCTGACCAAAAGAGTAAAAGAAACAGAATTTCCCCGAGCATGCGCGCTTCTTTCATATGCGCGAAAGAAAGGAATGCCAGACGAGAGCTGCGCCGTTACGCGTTATGTCACAAATCGATTTACCCATAAGAAGTTATCACTTCAAAAAAAACAAGCAAAAGATAAATGTTTTCTGAAGCTAAAGATATCTATTTTCTTTTCAATGTTTAAATTATTTCATTCAATATGTCTTTAAATATTACTTATTAATTTGTTTAACTAACAAAGTCGGCAGAAAAAAAATCTGAGAAGATTTTTTCACATTTTTACTAAAACAAATACAAATACAAATGTGACGACCAGCAACAGGCTCTGGGCCCAGCTAGGCTCTTCCTAGTCAATTAATTAGTCCCCAATGAAGATCAATGGCCCTCTTAAAGCTATCTACTCCCTTGCTCATTACCGCCTCTTCCGGTAAGCTATTCCAAGTGCCCACGACCCTGCTAAAGTAGTAGTTTTTTCTGATTTCCAAGTTAGCCTGAGATTTAAATAGCTTAAAACAATGACCCCTTGTCCTGCTTTCCCCGCAAAAATTTAATCCTTTTGTATCTTTCATTTTGATAAATTTAAATAACTGAATCATGTCCCCTCTGACTCTTCTTTGCTCCAGGCTATACATGTTAAGCCTATTAAGTCTGGTATCATAATCTAAATCTGAGAGTCCCCTTACTTATTTAGTTACCCTTCTTTGAACCCTTTCCAAAACAAAAATATCTTTCTTCAAATAAGGCGACCAAAACTGAACAGCATACTCCAAATGAGGTCTTACTAAACTCCTATATAAAGGCAAAAGAACTTTCTTAGATTTGTTTGAAATAGATCTATTGATAAACCCAAGCATTTTGTTATCTATGTTACTAGCAATACTGCACTGTTGACTAAACTTGATTTATAAAGATACCCAGATCCATAACATTTTCTGCCTGATTTATGACTGAACCCTGTAAACGATATCTCATACGCTTATTTCCATGACCTAAGTGTATCACTTGACATTCCCCTACATTAACTGCCATACCCCATTTATCTGCCCACTTAGTAATATGATCTAAATCCTCTTGCAGCTGTTTTACTTGTTCTTCATTTTCGACAATCCCCATAACTTTTACATCGTCAGCAAAACAATTCATGCTTCCAGAAATATTTTCATTGATGTCATTCATAAATATAATAAACAAAAGAGGCCCTAAAACTGATCCCTGAGGAACCCCACTTAAAACATCACTCCAATTAGAATGATTTCCTCTCACAACTACTCTTTGCTTCCTACCAGTAAGCAAATTTCTAACTCAAAGTAAAGTTTTTCCTCCTATTCCAATGGCGGCTAACTTGCTGAGAAGAGCAACCTGCGGTACCTTGTCAAAAGCTTTTTGAAAATCAATATAAACGACATCCACACATTTTTTGTTATCTAAAGCTGAGGTAACCTTGTCGTAGAAATGCAATAAATTAGTAGTACAGGATTTACCTTTCCTGAAACCATACTGCAAACTAGTCAACAGACTATTAGTCTCTAAGAACTTCATGATCTTAATTTTGATCAAAGTTTCGAAAATCTTACAAATCACCGAAGTCAAACTTACAGGTCTATAATTCCCAGCAATACCTTTAGACCCCTTCTTGAAGAGTGGCGTTATGTTAGCCAGCTTCCAGTCCTCTGGCACTGTCCCCGAGTTATAAGAAGCATTGAAAATATTCAAAATAACATCCACTAATTCCTCTGCACATTCAACTAAAATTTTTGGATAAATATTATCTGGTCCCGGAGCTTTTGTTGCTTTAATCTTTTTCAAATGAAATAAAACCTCCTCCCTGGAAAATACAAATGCTCAAGCTGTATAATAGCTTGTGTCTTGTTAGTGTCAACTGTTGAGATACAGTTATCGTTAAACACACTGGAAAAAAAGTTATTTGTAAAAGCATGTAGCATAAATGAAGCATCAAACTTTCATTTTAGTTTGGTTATACTTTGAAGTATTTTGCTCCGGCGAATTCCAGCTTTAAACACCTAAAAAGCTCATTTACGATATTTCAATAAAAGCAAAGGATAAAGTAATTGAATTAACAAAATGTATGTTACTTGGTGTTAAATTCGCGAGCACCGCGCAAGTTCCGATATAGAAAAAGGTCTCTGCCAATCTTGGGAGGACCTTTTTTTTTCTTCTCTCAGGATCCCTGGGAATAAAAGAAGGGCCCACGCGACGCCCACAATTATTTTTTTTTCCAATACGCTCTCTCCTTTTGAAGATGCATCATTTTGTACTGAACTGCAAGACTTCGTATGTTCGAAAAGCAAATACTAGTTAATCTTTACCTTTTAACACGTTGACAAAGTAATTCAACAAAAAAAGTTTAAATATTAAAAAGTTAAAATATTAAAAAGTTAAAATATTAAATATTATAAGTCAAATATTAAAATTTTAACTTCCTTTTAAAGATTTTCTTGTCAGAAACTGAAGGAAAAAATCTTAATTGGTAAAGAAATGTAGCTAGATAGCAGTTTTTTGTATTTTATCCCTGAAGAATCAGCATAATAAATGTGCGGTTATTTCAATGTCATTAAGAAAACAAGTTAACTTTTTTTTTTTTTTTTTCAATTACTTGTATATCAAAGTTTTCCTTAAACAGTTCTAAGTAAAGTCGAAACGGAAGTTGTTTTAGGTTTTACAAGAACCTGTTGACTTTGCATAGATTGCATTGATACCAGCATTGTTTTTATCTGTATTACTGCTACAAAATTATTCTGAATCTTTTGAGACAAGAATAAAAGCATATACTAACATGTGTTGCAGAATAGTGTCTTAAGTTGGAAGTAAAGTGAGGCTGTCCTATTGCAAAAAGACATCGGTTTTTACGTCGACATCTGACAGTTATCACTTTCCATGCATTTTGATGATAGCATTTTCTTTTCGTTTGGTTTTGATTTTTTTTTCTTTTTTTTTTTTTTTTACAAAAGCAAGTCAAATCTATTGAAGACAGTTTTTAGTGATTCATTTTGTTAAAAAAATTACATTTTACATTTCGCGACATTCATTTCTTTTTCTTAATTTAGTACCAACTTTTTTTCTCTACTTTTGTTAAGGAACCTCATTTTAAAATTTATTACAGCGTATAATGTGTCGTCACAAATTGGTATCCTATCTTAGTGTAATTGAAAGAGAACATTTCACTGTTTTTCATTGACAGTGTGTGTATGTGTGTGTTTAAAGCAGCATTCGCCGATAAATTATTGAGGTTTTTTACAATCACTTCGGCGAATAAATTGTATTTTTTTAAGAGTATGTAAAATATAACTGTTATTAAAGAATATGGTAATCCTGGATATATGCCTGTATTTTTTTTAAACAAAAGCAGTTTTAGAAACGTTTTCTGAAGATAATCAACGAAAATTTAGCATTTTATCTAGTTACCTCGCCGTTTTTAAGTAATTTCTTTTCACTTCAATATTTCATTATGTATTTCGCGGATTTCATTATTATCTGTTTCGTCCAAAAACCTTTTAGTACATATATGCCAAAGCAGACAAAATTTACTTAAAATCGGCAGCATATTTTTTTATTTATTTATTGTTATTATTCATTTAAGCGCGAACATTGTATTCTTGCAGACGGTCTGATTTAAAAACTACCTTTTCGATTTCTATTTCTGCTAAACATACGCATATATTTATTTGGAAAACGCTATCGGAAAAGTCATTAAGTTTTTGAATTATTTCGAAATTCCAATTTCGCTTAGGAAGGAAAAAATATTTTACCTTATTTTTTTTCCTGTTAGTTTTTTTAGGAAATCATTTATTTCTTATCTTCTCTCTTCTTGGGATTTGGATCTCTGTATCTTTATTGTAGCCTTATCACAGAAATTCCCAGAATCAGCGAAATATCGTTCGCTTTTACTTACAAAGACATTTGTTTTAGACTTAATATTATTCACCATTATATTTTACTGTTAGACATTGCTTCCAGTACATTTTTAAAAATATATCAAATCACTTTAGCGAGCAAGGAAAACCAGTTCCTTTGAAATTTCAAGTTGAAAGTAATGGTAAAAATGATATCCTTGTATGCTACATATTGTTTGTCATTTTTCTGTTTTCATTTATTTTTTCTTTTTTTTTTCTTTTTAATTTCTTTATTTATATTTTTTTATATATTTTGATGCGTTTTTCTTCTGCATTATTTCCCACGAGTTTTCTTTTAACAACAGAAAGTACTCCTGCAAAGTTGCAAAAGGGAACTGCTCATTTTACAGCAGTTTCATTTAGAACTCTTACTAAATAAAAAATGTTTATGAATTTCAAATTGAACATATGAACATTTGAAAATGAACGTTTTTTAGAGACGACAAATTTCGCATCTTCCTGTCAAAAACATTTGTTTCTCATCAGAATTTGGTTAACTTTTTACTTTTCAGTGCTCATATCCATTTGCAACGTTTATTGTACTAAAGCTATTATGCTTTCTGTAAATTTATTTCTTTAGAAATTTAGATTCCAAACTAAATTATTTCTTCGCAGCAGTTGCTTTTGTATACGCGCACTCCATCGAATTTCTTAAAATAGATTGACATCTTTAATTTATTGAAAATTGCTAATCCGGTATTTTTTTTTTCTTTTTTTCCAATAATTTGTAATTGTAGTTGCAATAATGTAAACTTGTCAGTACTGTAAAGGCTTTGAATATCTTAATCACATTCTACACACACTAACAGGTTAAGTTTTTCCCAACTATAGTAGCTATCACGAATTTTCCCCTGTATCTTTCATAAGGTGGTCCAATGAGGCCTTGTCATTATTAAGGCCAATCCCGCATTTTTCAGTGTGCGATAGCAAAAATTTACTAGATTGGGATTTTATCGTCATCAGAAAGCCTAACTGATGAGGAATCGTTATCAACAAGCAGTTTGCTAACAGGCAAAAGTGTAGCAACCGTTACTACAAAAGAGTCTTGTCAAAAGTGTGATATCTTACTTTACAGTAAATTTTATCTGTTCTTGGTTCACTGTAGTTTACTAGTATTAAAAAGTTGTTTCAGAAACCCTAATTTATGCAATTGACGAATTTAAAAAGAAAAATTTTGCTGCGTACCATTATTTTTTCTATGATTTAATAACCCTAGAAAAGTAGAATGTAGCATAAGAAGGCAATGATTCGAATTATTAAGATTCTGGTTTTGTTATTAAGACACCAAAGTTTCGGTTGGAGGTTATGGTACTATACTGCACAAGCTGCACGTATATGCATGAACTGTGCGCTCCTGTGCTTCATACGCTACATGAACTGTGCTCCTCTGTGCTGCACGTGTGCGCACGGACTGTGCACTGCTTTGCTGCATATGCTGCACATGTGTGTATGAACTGTGCTCTCCAGTTCTGCATATGCAGCATGTATGTGCACGAACTGTGCGCTCCTTCGATGCATAAGCTGCACGTATATGCACGAACTGTGCGCTCCTGTATTGCATATGCTGCACGTATGTGCACGAACTGTGCGCTCCTGTGCTGCACATGCTGCACGTATGTGCCCAAACCGTGCTGCGAGTACGTGAACAAATTGTGCTGCATATGTTGCACGTATGTGCACGAACTGTACGCCAGAGGTGACCAAAGGACAGGAAATAACAACTTTTCAGTACCATGAATGTGACGATTGTCCCTCGTTTCCATTGAAGAAAATAGACGATTTTTGATGTTTTTGAGATTATCAGATGTGGTTTAATATATTTCTGTATTTAAAATATCCGTTTTTTCAATTATTTTAGTTTGATTGTACTGCTTGGCGTTTTTATTTGAAGTCATTATTGAATTCGCGAAAATTTTTACATTTCAATGGATTTGCACGTTTTGAGGTGTTTGGAGTCCATTTTGGCCATTTTCGGAGAATTTCCGTCTGTTTGTGAGTCTTTCTGTATCTAAAATATGTGACCGAGTTTTGATGCCTCTCTGACGTTAAAACTACTGCATGAAATCAAACGAAAATTGCTACACATGAGTCATTTTAGTTTCGGGTGCCAGTTCCTCCAAAGGAGGAGGGGTGGAGCAATCTAAAGTTTTTTCCGTTACTTGTGACTAATGTACTAAATCGGAAAGTAACGTGCAGATTTAAAAAAAAAATTGATACATATTTAGACCCTGAGATAGTGGGTAGAGATGATGAGTTAATTTTTGGTGCCAATATCTCAAGGGCTGAGCAATTGAACGTTTTTTTCTCGTTACTTGTGTTGTATCTCAAGAAGTAATAAATGGATGTGAACTAAATTTAGTCCGCAGATAATCTTATAGTGTAAAAACGCGGATTTGCATTTTTGGGCCAATAGCTTTTAGAGGAGTGGTGCAATCGAACGTTCTTTGTTGTTGATTGTGGCTCAAGCAGTAATGCTATGATTTAGATGAAGTTCGGAACAAAAGTGAAGCTACACGAAAACAGCCGCTGATTCAGCTTTGGCGCTAATTGCTTCAATGGGGCTGATTTGGTCTTTTGAACTAGGTTTACACCTTAATTAAATCAACAATGAGAAATGTAAATCACAGTTAAATGTTTTCACGTGCAATTGCCTCAAAAAAGCCTTTGGCATGATTAAATTGTTGGCAAGAGGGTGTCTCCTACTTTCCGCCTACACGAAATACCCCATTCCCCTTATTTTTCAATTTTAACGTTGCCTTTTGGCATGTTTAAGGGGGAGAAAGTTTTAAATGCGACGAAAAGTAAGGTAAACCGGATAATGACGGAGCAAATCCAAAAATTAAGAAAATTTAAAAGAGATGACGCGTTTATGGTAAACAGAAGATGAAATTGCAGCCGCCGTTATGTTAGACATTGGCCAGAAAATGGGCGGGAATATAATGACATGGTCGCATCACCAGATTGGTTCTCACTAATAGGATACAGATGACCGAATAAACGAGCTAGCGGATTTGCTTCCATAATTCACGTTGTAATGCAATTTCGTAAACGAGCTTCATAATCTTCTGAGTTTCAATATTATGATGTTTTGAACCAATCTATCCCAAGATTCTTAGCGCGAAGCTATGGATCTTGGGACACATGTGTGCAACTTCCGGTTTCAGTTTCTTAGTATAGGATGTCAACTCTATGTTAATTTCCTTACTCTAAGGTGAAACCTCAATGATTTAATTTTTGCATCTGTTTCCCATCTTCTATTTGTTAAGAAATAAAGTGTTTTTAATTAATTTAAGCAAGACCTTTAAAATTAATATCATTTTTCTTGCTCTGGTTATGTTTTTCCAATATCAAATCTTAGTAGAAGCTATTATACGCAAGGGCCAAAATCTCATAAGAAAATATAAAAGAAAGTTTCGAGATGGCTCTAACATACTTATTTCAAAGTTGGCTTTTTTGAGAACCCGGATTCCTAATAAGCTCAATTCGCCATTTTTTGTTAAACTGTTAACAAATTTAAGATGCAATGATTTTTTTTTTCTAATTTTTATGAGTTATTCGATAAATGTACAAAAATTAGCGTCGATGGAGTCAAAAATAAGCGAGATATTAAGCCTGAACCTTAGGTTGTACTTATTTGCCACTCTTAATTTAATAATACCATTCTGAACTTCAAACGCAATACGCATGTAAAAATGTAATTACATACGACAGAGAGAGAGAAGTTTTTAAAAACAGTCAAAACAGCTTTAATACTACTTGAAACGTAAAAATATGACTATATGAAAACAGAGCAAAATTGGTTAAAACAACCTCTTCATGATATCAATAACAACATGCACAAATTGTACAATCATAAGCGACTCTTTCCTTAACTGTGCAGGAAAGTTGCTGCGTGGCCCAAGTAACCTAAATTTTCTTTAAAATGTGCTCTTAAAAGTAGATTTTAGACGATGATATAAATAGCACAGGTTTGGTATTTTAAGTCATTTTACGAACTTTCTAAACACAGGCATTTCATTTGAAAATGATTTCATAAAAATATTTAATGCTTAATCAAGTTATAATGGCCATTGATTAGCCTTTAAAAGCTCTAAGTTTTCATTAAAGTGAATTAGAAGTTCTGACAAATCTTGACGCCATTGGAGCATTTTGCGGAAAAGTTTATTGAGATAAATTTAGATTGATTCAGCGGTAAACGCACAATGGAGTTTCACTTTTGAATTTATAACGAATTCAAAAGTCATTAATTTCGAAATTATTAATGCTATTTCTAAGTCTTTTCATAAGCAATTATAAATTTACGTTATTATGTTAATTATGCACACAGGATTAAAATGTTGCCGGCAAATTAAGTATGTTGTATAATGCCGGACGTTTTTAAGCAAATTATGATGTATGAAAATTTTGGCATACTTTGCCTAGTCATTATCCAGGACGTATCACAATACCCTCTGTGGTGTGGTGGGCTTATTAAAAGAAAAGTATTACCAATAGCAACAATGTTGAATTTAATGGAGAAAGAAAGTCTACAAATTTTGTTTCACAATTGTTAGATGTGTGAACCTTTTCTGATGAGGCATCTTGTTCCACTCGCTGTAACATGCCACAATCAATGGTCGTTCATTTTCCAACTAGACGGGAAACCCCTCCAATATCTGATAAAAGTTCACCATTTCCACAATAACGAGCCTCCTGGTCGTTGGATTGGATAAGTTTTTTGCTACAATCGCCTTGGTCCATGGCCACCGTTTTCTCCTGAACCTTCCTAACAAGTGTTTTTCTTTTCTTTTTTTATTTTTAAAGATTACATTAAAGATCGTGTGTTCGTACTATCTGTGCTACGTGCTACGTTGTTTACAGGATTTACACTAAAGGATCAATGATCGTGACATGCCACAGTGAGTGAAACAAGAATTAGACTTCAGACTTGATATCATCCGCATTAGGAAATGTTCGCATATGTGAAACAAAACTTGTGCAGTTTCATTCTCCTAGAAAGACCACACTGTTGCTGTATTGGTAATGTTTTTGTTATAAAAAGTAGTCCAAACCGTTGATGAAGTATTAACTAGCTACACAACGAGAAACCGGTAAAATGGGCACTCAGGACCAATAAGTAGACGGGCAAGAGTATGAAAAGCTCATGCACTTGGCTCAGCGGGTGCGTGCAACTAATTTTTGCCGTAGCCATCATCGTTACTGATCCCAGTAGGCAACCTTTTGTTCCGTTCACATTTAATATTCGCAAGTTCAATGGAAGCCAGTACCTGCTGCTACAGATTTGTGTATCTAGTTTTACTACATCTATGGTCTAAACCTCTGAGGGAATTGTGGAACACCCTGTACATACGTAAGCATTCTATTGAATGATAAATGCTATTGGGGAAAGTATTTAAAAAAATTGGGTAATTATAGCGCTTTTATCACGGGACGCGGGAGCGTCCCGGTCGCCAAGGAAACGAAACGTCAGCAGTCAACAAATGCAGCACCCCCAATGACGAAAGAAAATAAAAGCGACCAAAAACAAGTTTACACGACAGAACAAGTTGGGGTTTTCTGGGTTTTTCACCCCTCGGTATCTCAGCCCCATGAAGACCCCCGGAGTTGATTTTTGGTATACTCAATCTCCAATGGCCCCTGACGACGAAACCAAAACACAATCCCCTGGACCATCAGGGGGAGGAGGTATTAAACTTAGAAAATCGCTGTTCAAAAACGTTTTCGCTTTCTTTGACAGGGCTACAGCCCAGACGAAAAAAGGAATCAAGCTGAAATTTCGCACACACATTCCTTGCGCCCTACTGATGTGCCATTTGACCCCCCTGCCCTTCCCCCCTCGCTTTTACCCCCCAAAGTGTACCTTGCCGAGGTTCTATCACAGCCCCCCGGGGGCCTATGGTAATGATTTTTTGCATACATATTCTTGGGGGGCAATTAAGTACATATACAAAAGTTCAACCCCCAGGGATATCATGGGCCGGAGTAATTAAAGTTTGAAAATCACTAATTTCCCCTAAATTCTTATGTACTTACTCTCAGTTCATAGGGTTTGTTTATCTCGGACTGCAATTGCAAGGTTAAAACAGATCTAACAGTTATTCCAAAGTTGTCTTAGGAAATGAAATTTAATCAAGACTAAAACATATCCAACAGTTGCAACTAGACGTTAAATCGCGGATATCACCAATTTGCCACAGCGACTGGCATGCGCGCAGACTTAGCTCATTGAGCGTTTTGTTTTCAGATTCCATGTTGTTTGTTTATACTTAAGCAGAGAAACAAATTAATGAATGAGATTAGAATGCCTGTCCTCCCCCCCCCCCCCCAAAGTTTTGCCGATACGAAATTTCCTTCCCCCTGTTTTTCAGTTTTGATATATTTATGGAGGGAAGAAATTTTAAATGTCGGCGCGAAACTGGGGTTAAACCATTACAATATTTTACGTGACAAATTATATGAAACTGTACGCATATGAATACGGCACATATAACTTTTTAATTGAAAGCGAAAAATAGCACTTTTTTATTGGTTTGCTTATTTTCTAAATTAATGGATTTTTCACAAACAACACATAATGAATTGAAAATATATGAAATACGTGTGTGGATATCCGTGCTTTGCAGTAATTTGTTAGCTGAAAAATTTTTTGCAATTAATTTAAGCAAGACTTTTAATGAGCTTAGTCCGCGCGCAACATGCGCATTCGCTATGGCAAATTTGGGATATCCGCGATTTGACATCGAGTAAAGTTGTATAGATCTTCTGACACATTCAAATTTAAAATATTTAATGGCTTAGTTTTTTTTTTTTTTTTTTGCTTGGTGATAACATGCGTTATTTCGTTTTTTAAATGAACTTTTAAACAAAACTAGGTATTAAACAAGACAAAGACTTCTATCAAGAAAAAGATAAATCACCAAACAATTAAAATTATCCCATAAAACGTAAAATAATCCACGATTTAAGAAAAAATGTAATTAAACAAAAAGTGAAAAGCTAGATTAAAATAGCCCTCAAGCTGTAAAACATTTAAAGAAACCTTCATGAAAATGTTGAATAATCTGTCAAATAAAGAAACTGTAATAGAATTTATTGCGAAGTTGTAAAATACCCGAAAACAATATAATTTAAAATATAGTATTTTATTATCCAAGAAGTTTTCTTTGCAACAGAGAGGATACAAGTATTGCAATAAAATTTAAACCGCCCAATTCTTGCAAAACGAACATAGAATCTTAATGGTCAGAAAATAACTTGACGTAAAATTAGGCTAGCCATTATTGTTCCTTAAAAACACAAAACAGCGTTGTTTCAATTGAAAATTTTTTGACTTGAAGTTCTCAATTCTAAAAATACAGACAAAGTAATAATATCAATGCAAAAAGATGTGATATCTCATCAAAAACAACCCTGTTGTAAAAATTTCCCCGCCAAGAAAACCTTTAACTTTTCCACACAAAAAAAGAAAACTTGCATCCTAAACCCAAAAACCCTCAGCCTTAAAAAGTTACGATATCTAGTTTGCCCGCCAAGTATCTGCCGAACTATCATCCTCCCTCTTCTCCTCTTTCATCACAGCTACTTCCATTCGAACCTCCTCCCACCTTCAACTCCTCAGAAATATGGATAGATCTTTTAAATTGTTTATCTTGTTTGGCGGGAAGCTTTTCAAAGTGAAGTGGTTGCTTTGTGAGCAAAAAGCTTCCCTCAAACAAGATAAACAATTTAAAAGATCTATCCATATTTCTGAGGAGTTGAAGGTGGGAGGAGGTTCTAATGGAAGTAGCTGTGATGAAAAAGGAGAAGAGGGAGGATGATAGTTTGACAGATACTTGTCGGGCAAACTAGATATCATAACTTTTTATGGCTGAGGGTTTTTGGGTTTAGGATGCAGGTTTTCTTTTTTGTGCGGAAACGTTGAAGGTTTTCTTGGCGGGGAAATTTTTACAACAGGGTTGTTTTTGATGAGATATAAATGACGTGCATTCCTCAAAGATACAAATGTTGTTCCGAAAAAATGTGAGTGCATTTTTTTAAATGTATTCATAGTATTAGAAAATGGAAGTTGTTCAAAACAAAATCTACGCTTTTCTTATCAAAGGAAAAAAAAATATTTTTGAAGAAAATGGGAAATTAAAATTTACCATCTGATTTCAAGAGAGAAGTTTTGACCCTGAGTTGCGCTCTAAAACTCACATGCTATTCCACGTGATACTCTAAACAAATTGAAGATGTACCATGCTGGCAAAAAAAAATTTTACATGTGGGTGGCAACCAAAAACCTGACATGTAAACTTCTTGTCATGATTTTACTTGGCATGCTCATCTAGTGATGTGAGACGACTGGCCAGTTACACTGTGCTCCAGCCGTCTGTGTAAAGTCGTCAGTAATTTTTTTTCCCGGCACTGTATTTCATACTTTTTCTCATTCAACGGTTTTTTATTTCTCGTGCTATAGAATGTCAGGGAAATGTGTGAAATATGAATCGTTTCATACATTGGCCGGCTAATTTTAGTCATTATATACAATGTTTAAATCTTCTATATAATACCTGGTTTCAAACTTTGCCGGTAACAAATACGATACACTTGTCCATTGGTAGTCAAAAACTTTAATTATTTTTTACTATCATTCCAACTCTTTTTTCTTTACGCTTCTTATGTAGAAGAAAAATTTAAACGTAACACTTAAGATGGTATAAAAATCAATTTATGGTTTTACGTTTGATATTTTCCATTTCAACCATAAGGAACATTTAACACACGAGATACGTACCCACAAAGTAAGATTGTTTTTTATTCATTGTTTTTTGAGAACAAAAAGAATAGAGCTTATAATTTGTCCTTCCCACACATTTCACTATTCCTAGTTCTTTGATAAATTAAATATGACTTCAATTAGAAACGTCACTTTTCAATACAATTCTGAGTACACTAGCGTAAAGAGACTGTTGTTTTATGTATTTTAAAATATCACAAAAATAAATTTCCATTCCTCACTTTTGCCATTTTCAATTTTTGACCTTTAAGAATTCAATTCCAGGTAAATAAAAGGATTGCTTAAGAATTCCATTTTCACTGCATGTGGAAAACATGTGCACTACTCTTTGTGCAAGTAGAATCCATTACTATAGAATTCTAGAATGCTTGAAACTTACATTACGCATTTTTCTCTTATATCGTCCTTGAATTCCGAATTGCATAGATTTGTATGCCGTTGAAATAGGTCCAAACAATAGAAGATTCTTGAGAACATTTCAAAAGTGTTTATTATTATTTCTACTTTTATTTAAATGATAATAGCTACTATTCTGAAAATTTAAGATTCAATATAAATATTATCTGCGTCGATTTACTGTTGACGAAATACAGGGTGGTAATGAGCAAAGCTGCAATAAAAGTTGCGTACCTGATAAGATAAAGAAAATAAATAACAAATTTGCCTGGCATGTACTTGGGCACCTGAGAAGGAACGTAGGGGGGGGGGGTCGAACCGCCAAAAAAAGTACCGAACCGAAAGAATTTTAAATTTAGGACCCGAAAATGGCGTTTTTCTATTATATGAAGGCGAAAAAATGCTCACAAAAATTAGAATAAGATAGCCGTGGAAACAACTGATTTTTCTGCTTCAGATAAAATTTGTTTGAATGTTCCAAGGTAATTAGAACGTGTATTATAACTGTTTTAGCCTAATTTCTCACTAAAATGTAAATAAGCCTTTTATTAGAAATTTATTTTTGATCACGGTCATTGTTGAACATTGCTTTTATTAAAATTTGAAGCATGAAGAAAATCGTTGAGAAAACAGATCTATTGCCATTTTTTTCTCAAATATGAACAAATAAAAATCTAGCTTTTGTTTTGAGGATTTTCCTTTCGTCGAGGAAGTTAAATTTTTTCCTTCTTGGTTATTTTTGCGCAATGTATCGGAAGTTTTACATCAGATTTTTTTTTTTTTTTTTTTGTTCAAGCTTGATTGTTGAACACACGTCACCTGACATAATTTTTATTTTCGAGATAGACCGGGCAACGCAGCTAGTAAGTAAATAAAAACAAAAGTTACAACATTGTCAACATTAATCATTTATTTATAACTTGTGTGAAGTTTGTCAAAAATGCCTACCTTTTTGAGCTCTTATGTTGAAATGGGTTTTACATTTTGATGAAAGTATTCGATTTAGTGTACTTAGCAGTTTTCACTAACTTTTTCTCGGTATTGTATTGAAGAACACTAGATCTACAAGACAGCAGACCAATTCCTCCAGAGACAAATCAAGAGCACAGTTTGAGAACTTAAGAGTATCTATAATAAGGACATTCTTTTTGACACCCTAATGTTTTAATTGACGTTTAATTTCTTACGATGTTTCAAAAATATTTTTCTCTACTACATTTCCAGTTTGCATTTGCCAACGTTTAGGATATTCTCTAGTAGAAAATTGCCTTTGCTGTTTCACACTAATTAATTTTACCTTATTAGAACTTTTCTGACGTAACAATTGCTCTTAAATATCAAAAGTTTATTACATTACTAGTTTCTTAATCGAAGGTTTTCTTAGACATTTCTAGTTTCAATCGATCATTTCCGTAAAATTAAAATATTAGAATGACAATTTTATTTTTACCGTATTACCCCGCATTATCCGGCATGCAGCAAAATTCGGGTGTCACCAGATTTTTAATAACACCTGACTGGTCCTTTTCGGCATGCCGAAAAAATCGAGGTTAGGAAAAATTAATACTATAAATATATATATATATATATATATATATATATATATATATATATATATATATTCAGCTTAAAAATGAATATGTTCTATACATATCTTATTAGTATTAATAAACGGTTTAATTTTGTAAAAATACTTACTAACAATTTCATTTGTCATTTTAACAAGAAAAATATTGATTAATAACGAATAATTTTATAAAAATTAAATTAAAACTAAGGAAGCAAACAATTAAGCAGTAAGTTACCGCCCCTAAACCAGTGCTAAAGAATTTACCATAGCTTTTCAATAAATAAAAATTAAACTTACCTCTGAAAAAAAAACTAAAATAATTTATTTTAAAAAAATGAACAACTCACAGTAATAAATTGATTGCTTTATTGGCTTATAATTAAATCCATTAATAATGAACTACCATAAATAACAAGCTCATATTACATGCAATACACAATTTTTTTGGAAGAAGTTTACTTTCGGGATCTTTTTATTTTTTTCCTTACAGTGGTTTGCTTTCTGATTGGAACTGAATGGAGAAATTTACTTTTATTTTACTGCAAAATAAGCCTCAAATTATCCGGCATGCCGGAAAAGTCGAATGTCCCGGCATGCTGATCAACCTAGCTTTTTTCCCGCCATGCCGGATAATCCGGGGTAATACGGTATATGTATTCTATTTTTCTATTGGTGTAACATCTAAAAGATTTTATTGTTATCGAAAATAGCTCAGAATAACTAAACACTGAAATACAAATGTTTTACATTTTCTTCATAGAATATAACATTTTGTTGCTACAAAATTTATTTAGTAAATGCATATAAATGTTGTAAACTTTGATCAAAACAATAACATAGCTCTAAACATATTAAGATTGTCAAAGCAGCGTTATAAAATTTTACAAACTAGTTAATGTAATTAAAAATACGAAGAATTTTTTTTTTTTTTTTTGCTGACATTCAACACCTGATACCTGTAAAATGGCAGCGGCCGAAGCTAGCAGGCATGTGTATGTTGAAAGTGAATACTAACTCGATTCTATCTCACACATTTTGTTACCCAGAAAATAACGTTTGACGGTCCTAGGCTCTTGGACTAAACCTCATTTTATCATTCTAAAGATGCACCGATAATTATTCTCTTTATTTAGATATTTTTCCGGTATTTATGGTTGTTTTTAAATATTAAATTCTATCTTTAACAGAAATTTGCTCCAGTTGCACACAAAATTATTGTGTTCTTTGTAAACAAAACATGTTCGTTAATCTTTTTAAAAGAAAAGTCGGATGGATAACTACTTTACAGGGTGGACCCAGGACCAGATATCCGTACCCGCAGACCCTTCAGCGCGGGGGGGGCACGTGTTTAAAAAGCCCAAGGGCCCAAGAAAATGAAAAAAAAAATGAAAAAAGACTTGTTAACGTTCAAATATACACGGCGGAGCTCTGGGGAGGGGCCCTACAGATTTCGTTGCAGGGGGGCCCAAAATTTATAGATTTGGACCTGGGTGGACTATTAACATTGCCTTTACATTTTGCTTACTACCATACTTTAAGTTTCTATGCAATAAATAAAATACGTAGTTAAACTTTTCATTTCCAACTTATGTTTTGAATTTTCAAAAGAAAATTAATTAGATAACAGCCCATTATTCCTTTCTCAACTTCCAACCATGTATATGATTAAACAGCAATTAAATACAAGATTCAGAAAAACAACTTGTTCAAAACACAAACAAATTACATGCATGAATTTTGTAATCTAAAATGAATAGTTTAAATTTTCGTAACGCTTAGCGCTTTACCTTCAAAAGAAAATTTTAAAAAGAAGTAAAAATAGGAAACGTTATGGCTTTAGGACATTTTGCAAACTCTTGCAGAAAATTAATGAATTTTATTTGAAAACGGCATCGTGAAATTATCAAATGCTTAATCACTTTATAATGGCAATTGATTGGTCTTTAAAAGTTCTAAATTTTCATTCTAATGAATTAATGATTCTGACAAATCTTGCGATCGTTAGGGAATTTTTAGTAAAAGTGCATTCAGATTAGTTAATGCTTAGCGAAGTTTCGCCATCTGATTTAAATCTATAACCGTTCAGAAGTTGTTGATTTCGTAATTATTAAACCCTATTTCAAAATCGTTTCATAAGCAATTATAGCTTCAGATTATAACTTTTAATCAGGCTCAAAGTATTATTATAAGAGTTTAATATAGCTGACAATTGCATCAGTCAAATCTTTTGCACTTCTATGAGCAGGAAGTGAAATTCGTAATGTTGTCGGAATAGAACATCACGAACAACAAATAAAAAAATGCAATCGTAAGGTTTTTAGAGGAAATGATTTGCAACACCCAAGCACACACATAAAATCTTGAACTAGAAATATTAATGTTTTTTTTCTCACTTTCAAAAAAAAAAAAGTTTTTGAATGGTTATGCATAATGGTGTGATGTGTATAACAAATTTGTTTTTTTTTTTAAGATTCATCGTTTCTACTTAAATGGGGAAAAAATATGTTTTAAATAGAAAGTAGTAGAAGCGGTAATTATACTGTGGTTTATAAATAATTAGTCCTGAAAAGTTTATAAATATATATAATTTAAATGTAGTTACATACAAGGTTAATCGGTAATTTCAATTTGTTTTTGATTGTATGGAGAGAATAACTTCCTTAGCACGAACCTCGAAAAGGTTAAATTTCGATGTTATCTTTGCCTTCGCAACGAAGAGTTCTATGTGCGAAAAAATGAAACAACTCTATCTCTTCCTGCCATAACTGTCTTTGGATGTTCTATTCGGGTTATAGTGGTCAACACTTTCCCTAAAGTAATCAGTAGAAAATTAACTTTCCTTGAGTCTGTCTTCTTTCAATGCGTAGACAAACTTGGTATCCTACGCGGGCAAAAGGAACTGCCAAGTCCCCAGATGTAGGGGAAAACTAGAGAGGTTTGACCCTTAGAGCAGGAATTAAAATGGAGGGAGCAATTGCAATCATTGGCTTAGCAAAAGCTGACCCAAATACCCCAAGTCACGTGACTCAATAACAACGACTGGCATGCACGTTTTGCGTGAAACAAGCGAAAGAAACGATGATCTCTTCCAATGCTTTGCTTGAAAATTTATCACGTGACTTGGGGTCTTGGTTTCATGAATGAAAGTCTTCACTCCCTCCATTTTATCTCTTCTCAATGGTTTGACCCATTGAGAGACTTGACCCATGAGGATTTTTTCCATGAAAAAGATAGTTAGTGAAAATTTTTGTCATATTATTGGTTGACCAGTCACACAACAGTATTTTGCAGAGGTAAGCCATTTCAGAATTTTCAGTGGTTTTCAAGAAATTCTGTGTTAAATGATACTGCACATAAAAAGTAAATTTTGAAGATTTTAAAATTTTTTCGATTTTATCCTCAGTTTTTAGGGAAATGAATTTTAAAAGTATACATACTTTAGTCACTTTTTAGCTATTTATTGATATACAGTAGTTTTATGTAACTTTAATGTAAGTTTCCAAAAATCTAAGGTAAGCAAAAGAAAGCTAACTAGGGAGCTTTGACCTCAAGCTAACTAGGGAGACTTGACCCAAACACAAATTTGATGTTTTTGTTTAAATTGATGTTTTTTCAATGAATTTTTACTTTTGAATAGATAACATATTGTGATTTAGGCCTAATGATTTATTTTATTGATCTAAGTTGCTAAAAATTTAAGGTAAACAAGATAAAACTACTTAGGGAGCCTTGACCCAAGCTAACTAGGGACTCTTGACCCAAAGAATTATTTGATGTTTTTGCAATGAATTTTTGTTCATGAAGAGCTAAAATATTGTGATATAAACCTTAATGATTTGCTTTTATTTAAGCAGTAACTTTAATATTGTATATATATGAAGTAGGATTTTTTTTTACTTAAAGAATAACTAAAACATTTTGGTCTATTAAATTTTTTTTTCGACAAATAACTAAAATATTAATGATCTTTAAGCCCAATGATTTGTTTCTCAGACTGAAATATTGTTTAGGTCTTAACTGATAAAGCTTTGAATGAGAATTCTGCTTTTCTGCTAATAAATTAATGAGTACAGATTAATTTTAAAATCTGTAAAACTTCACCTAAAGAGTGGAAATTTGTTCATTTACTTCAAGTATCACTTATTAAAGCAAAAAAATTATCATCAAACCAACGTTTTTGATTTCAATATCTATAAGTCTTCTTACATTCATGCATGGGGTCATGTCTCTTCTGGCGTTCGGTCAAGTCTACCTATAGACCGGAATCTGAAGAGGGTTGAGCATGCATGGTAAGGCTGACGCAATATTATTTCTGATTATTGTTACAGGCACGATAGTGATTATGAAACTACATGTCGTCACCCCCCTGGGTGGTCGACACTCCCGGGGGAGGGGGAAAGCAGTGGGGGGAGCCATTTGCTAAAACACTCATTACTCGCGAACTATTTGAGATAAAACACTGAAAAAAGTGGTAAACGATGCAACAAAACAAGGGCTTTATAAAAGCCAAATATGATTATGGACCTATATTTGTTGGTTTCTGAGTAAAATTCCATTTTTCGCAAACAAGCAAAAATTTTGAATAAAATGCGCAAAACAAACTTTTTTTGACCAAGATAAATTCCAAATCAAAATAGTTTAATTTTTTTTTTCAAATAAATAAAGTTCTAAATATTATTATTCAGTCTGTTAAAAACTATTTAAGGGGGTCCGGGACACAAAAATCCTCAAATTTTGCAATTTTTGTTTATAAATTGAAAAATTGCTCCTTTTTTTTCTGCTTTAGAGGACGTTTGAATCTTGTTTCTACCTTAAATAGAACGAAAGTTATAGTTATTTTTGTTGCATACATCTAACGAATGTGTACATAACTTTAAAACTTTAAACGCGTTTTTCTCCATGATGCAATTTTTCCCGATTTCTTGCATTCAAACTCTTATAAGTCAGGAACCGATAGAGATAAAGTAATGAAACTTGGAGCATATCTTTTTCAAGCAATTTACTTTAATTTTTATTCGGCGAATTTGAAAAAAAAAACGTTTACTGCAAAAATTATGATTTTTTTTTAAAAAAGTATCTTCGAATTTTTCGAAATTTTTCTTAAAATATTTTTTATTTTTTATTGAATCAATATTTTTAAAATCGCCGAATAAAAATTAAAGCTTAGATATTTGTGCATACTTTTTTGAAAAAAAATTGAAAATTGACCAACAATATTTTGAGTTATAGCAATTTAAAGCAACCCCATTTTTTTGAAAAAAAATAATTAAATTTAAATAAAAAAATAATTTTTTTTCATATTTATGTTATGATTTTGCTTATTAAATAAATGATGAATCAGTTCAAAAAATTTCAAAACTCTAAAGTACATAATAAAAAAATTTTCAAAATGTGTCCCGGACCCCCTTAAGTACTGTTAACGCGTTGAAAAACAAAATGACAGTAGCAAGCTCGAACACGATTTGCAGTATAGTTCAGGATCTGAAGGGGGGTTTTGAGCATGCATGGAAGACCTGACGCAAAATTATTTCTGATTAATGTCATAGGCACTATAGTGATTATAAAAACACATGTTTTCTTCCCCCCCCCCCCCCCTCGGCGGTCGACATACCCAGGATAGGAGGGAAAGCAGTGGGATAGCCGTCTGATAAAGCACTTATTACTCGCGAACTATTTGAGATTAACTCTGAGAAAAGTGGCAATCGACGCAACTAAGACTTTATAAAATCTAAATATGACTATGATCATATCTTTGTTAGTTTCGGAGTAAAATTCTAGTTTTCGCAAACAAGCAAAAATTTTGAATAAAATAAGCATTTTTTTTTTTTTTTTTCAAATTATCAAAATTATTTAACTGTTTAGGGAACCAACATCACTATCCAGTTTGTTTAAAATTACTTAATTACTATCAAAGCGTTGAAAAGTGAAATAAAAGCAAGCTCAAAAAGCATTTGAAGTAATTCACAGAAAAAAAGTGTGCGGAATGTACCTTGAAGACTCGACATAAACCAAAGTAAATTTTGTGGCTCTCCTGTTTTGGTGGTTTTATTTCGTAATATTATCAAAACAATGTCCCATTTTAGTAATTACTTAATCATTTAACCTTTAACGCATTAATGCTGGTTAGTATGGGGTCACAATGGCACTTTTTAAAAAATTAAAACATGCAAGTTTGCAAGTACGAAATAATTACGGAAAGGATAAATGATCAGGATAACCCTTTTTCAGATTTTGCACTTCAGTCATAAAACATAGTGAGCGAGGCTATTGCCACATAAGCAGCATCAAAATTTCAGTGGAACGTTAAAGAAAATGTGAATAGTCTCTTATCCAGAGAAGTCCTGCAATGGCAATGTCTTAAATAGCGACTGCAAAACAGCAAAAGAAAACCAAAAAAACATTTAACCTGGGGAACGTTAGCTCAAAAATGATGTTAGTACATCTAAAAATCATTCCCATACAATAACCCCAGTGCTAGGTTAGGTTCATCAGAATGGTTCACTGAAGCAAAGCGCGAGGTCCGATTTCGTGAACGTAATTGAAAATGATACTTTTGCAGCAAAACTCTGGAAGAAGCACCCTATTTTTAACCGACTTCAAAAAGGAGGCGGTTATCAATTCATACCGTATGTATGTTTTTTTTTTTTTGTTTGTCCACTCATAGAGTCGCACCTAGTGAACCGATTTTGATTATTATTTTTTAATGGATAGGGGATGGCTCAACTTAGGTCCCATTACTTTGTTTGACCATATTTGTTCCTTAGAAAAATAGTTATGGACAAAAAACAGTAAATTTTATGCAATTTCCCTATTAAATGATTAAAATGATATTGTAGCGAAGTTCGCAATTTCATCCGTGGATAACGGTGGCTCAGTGGTAGAATTCTCGCCTCCCACACGAGCGGCCCGGGATCAAATCCCGACAGGGACGAAGTGAATTTTACTAAAATTTCGTTTCTACTGTTTCCCGTATTTTCTCGAATGTGCTATTAATTTCTGTACCTTTCCAAGTCTGGAAAGTTCCAGCACTTTCTCAAGTTGTATATAAGGAGATGTAACGTTCATTCGTGGTTCTGAATAAAGATCTCGAGTGGAGACTAACGAGTATTCGCTTCATTTGGCTTTCACATTGTCTTCGCTATCTTCATCTACGCGACAATATGAAACTCATTGTTATAAAAGTTTGGTGCCATATAACAGTAACATTAATAGTAATTGTAATGATAATTTTGAATAAAGGCTTTTCTAAAGCAATACAGTGATATAGAGTCGAACTTCTTACTAGGTAACTTCTTACTTTTACTGAAATATCTGCATTTACACTAAAAAGAATGAAATAAAAAAATTTTGAAAAAAAAAAATAGAACCGACTTCAAAATTGCGCTAAAAAGTGAAAAATAATTTTATTCTTTAAACACCATCGATAATACTTTTAAACATAATTTTTGAAGTTGGCGCAAAAACAAAAAGTAAAATCTATTGTAACCATGCTTCGTTCATATTTTTATCAAAAAATCATCTAAAGTTAGGAACGAAACATTTATATCGTTACTCAAATATGCTGGCATCAATGCGTAATACATGTGGTAGTGAAGAAACTACACCTGGTTAAATTTATACTTGTAGTTGAGTTATGGCTGTGAATGATTTTATCGATCGTTTTTGCGCCAACTTCAAAAATTATGTTTAAAAGTATTATCGATGGTGTTTAAAGAATAAAATTATTTTTCACTTTTTAGTGCAATTTTGAAGTCGGTTCTATTTTTTTTTTTCAAAATTTTTTTTATTGTTTTGATTTGTGATATAGAATTCTTAATACGTTTTTCTTATTGAATTCCGTTCTGATTAAAACTTGTCATTTAAGGCAGTTGATTACATTTCAGACTTTCCAACATAGTTTAGAAGCTAGCGTCAGTGAGATCGCTGACGCTACAAGCAAGTTACAGCATAAATAATTACACATGATAGAAAAGGCCAGACATTCCAATGTTTATATCGGTTAACTGAAGAACAAATAGTATTCAGTTTTCTTTGAAACACAACTCTGAAAAAGCCCGTCGGAAAGCCCTAAATGTTACAAGATGATTGCCTGTACTTACGCAAGGTTTTGGAGATTTATTCAAGAAATTTTGATTTCTAATCCTAGTCCGTTGTGTATTCAACGTGAATCTTTCGTATCAACAACTACGTTGCAACTTCATCGTCCACCATTAAAGTGGGTGAACTGAATTTATGTGCAAGCGAGGCACCTTACGTAGAAAAAGATTCCACTATTGGCGACCGCGTGGCTGATTGCCCCTTTATTACCGTCTTTGATCCACTGAAGTGCCAAAAAGCATCGGAACCATATTTCCTTGCCTCCATGGCACCCTGCGACTGCGTCTTCGCACCCTGAGGCGAAAAGAAGCACTTATCTGACACCTCTGATTTTGACAGTATAGGCTCCACGCGAAATACATGCCACATACAGGCAGAAATGCAACATTTAATGGTACTTTTATTAAAGAAGAACTGAAAAATCTAGACAGCGAGATCTCGACGTTTAATCATTTCAAAAAAAAATAATAAATTAATAAATAGTAACTAAAGAAGGACACATTTGTACTTTTGATTTTCGCTTTGCAGTAGTCGTGTTCAAACAAACTGCCTTCGTTGGTTCTGTAGTCTTCATTCCCCCTAAATTGCACAATCAAAATTAAAGCATTTCAAAAAAAATAGTTTGGGGCAGCGCAAAAATCTATCCATTGTATTTGTTGTACTTATTTGTTATGGCTTATGTATTTGGTGACCTCCATGGTCGAGCGTTCAGAAGTGCTCACTCCGGCAGACCCTGAAGGACGCGGGTTCTAACCCCGCCTTCGTACTGGATAAATTTTCTTCTTTTCTTACTTTTCTCTTTTTTCTTCTTTTTTTTCCTATTTTCATACTGACATGCTATTTCTGGTAACCAATACGACCGTGTGTCGTGCTTGGATGTGTGTGGTGCAGGAGGTCGTGGATTCGATTCCCACTGGTACCCTTAGTAGGATTTCAACTTTCTATGCTGCAAACCTTTCTCGTGATGCCTTGGTTGCAACAAAACAATTGTAATTGTTATGACATAGAACACAGGCAAGGAACAAAGCAATCAGTCATCTTACAAAGGAGTGAGCGAATGAACTTGAACTTGACGTGTACTGTCTATGCCGTGTAGTGTGGAAAAGGTCTGTAAAAAAATTGTAAATAACAATTCAAACTTATAGCGATTCGTTACAAGCTTATCGACCCTTGTATTTTTCCCAAATTGACTTTATTCAAATGGAAGTTCGACTTCTGTTGGAAATAAGTTTCGTGTTGGCAGCACCAATAGGTTGTTGACATTAGTGTTTGAAATTTACCGACGGAAAGCTCAAAGCTTTTTCTGTGTCGGAAACATGGTATAAGGAATTCTTCGTTTTGTGTATAGGTTGCTGATAATGGGGTGGGATTGTTATTTTTGCTCTACATCGAATTTAGATACTTTATGTATGAACTTATATCTAAATTAATGGTTCTCGCATCAAATACAACTCGTTGGCATTGCATCTTCTTAAGGTAAAGCTTGACCGCGAAGAGAAGGCGGCTGACCTTGAAGCAAACACATCATTTGTATTGTTTGTAATAGGTTGGTTGTAATTATTTTGTGATAGATAGGATCAATGAGAACGACTCTCACTTTTAGGTGCTTTCTGGTTGATTCTACCTATTACAAATGATACAAAATGAGGTTTCGCTTCAAGGTCATCCGCCTTCTCTTCGTGGTCAAGCTATAACAGGTAAGATTTCCGTTGTATACATAGTTGAAGACAATTCGAATTGTTTTACTCTCGTAAACGTAGATTGCTATTTGAAGTGTTTTTTAAATGTAGTATAATTTGTTAGCTGCGAAAGAAAGATTTCAGAAATTAAATCGCTCGCTAATAATTCCAGATATTCGGGTTAATTTCTAACCATTTTCTAGGAAGTTTTTTTTGATAACGAATGTTTACATTGCGAAAGTAGTCTTCAGAAGTTTTCCCAAATCATGTTAAAATTGAGAAAAGGCTTCAGAAATCATAAAGGGATTTCAAAAAGTCTATCAAGTGTAGCGTTTATCTTGATTGATGCGATTTCTGGCGACTTTAGTGCAACTTGTGAAAAGTTAGCGGTAGATGTTTCCTTTAGAAAATCATGTAAAATTGACTAAGTAAACTGCATTGTACTACATATCCTTTAAAGCATTTTTATAATGTTTGAATTTTTTTATAAAATATTTTACATGCAGCAACAGAGTCAGAAATATCATAAAAAGCATAATTAAAATGAATAGAATTCTTTGGTCAGATTTGTGAATTAATTTTAGAGAACGCAATGCATGCACTTAATTTAATTTTCGAAAAATATTCTTGTCTCCCTATCAGTTGGTCAGGAAGTAGCCTTTGTGTATAAGACATTGAAATGAAATTTTCTTTAAAAAACTAGGCGTACTTGACATTGAAAATTGCTTCGAAAAAAAGATTCCTTGAAACCCCGAAACACATAGCTCCAATTAAGTTGCTAATTAGTGCTGCAAAAACATTACGTCCCAAGTGTTACTTTGTTGCACAAATGTATTTATTTATTTTGTACTTGACAATGTTCCGACAAACTCATAGTATTTATTCCTTTTAAAAACTAATAGGAGTAGCAGTTGCTAAATTTTCCAGTTAAAGAAAATTAAATTATAACTAAGAGAATTTTGGAAGTAAATTACAAACTCTTTAATGTTTAAAACTTTAGCATATTATTTTTCCATCGCAGAAAAATAAGTTTAAAAATCGGAACATTTCCCTAAGGAAGACTTTCTATCCTCTTACCTTAATCTTAATTATCAATCTCTTTCAAACAGACAGTCGCTTGAGTTATTTAACTAGAACAACGGATGACATTTTCTCAGTACTTTAGGCGACCCATTCTTTCTTGATATGCAATACATCTTTTTCTTTAGAATTTCTGCGAATGTGTTTGACAGAAAAAGCTAAAAGTTTTGTCATGCGACATTATAGCTTCTGGTATAACCGAATTTATCTAATGTAATATATCAAAAATTTTTCTCACTTGTCAAAACTTCGAGAACATTTCCCGTTAAAACCATTTTACAGTTAATTTGTGTCTTTTACAGAGGACAGAAACGCAGATTTTATTTTATACACATAGATTGATCCTTTATTAGTATATCTTTAAATACACGGCATTTACAAAGTCTTGCGCTGATAACGAAAATTCATTTTTGAAAAACCTACGGCACATTAAAAAAATATTTCGATCTTTTATCAAAACAACCCCCCCCCCCTCCCCAACACACACGAAGGTAAATCGTTTCTATATGCCCACTTTGTGTAGTTCTGAGATTATTTAGTCGATTTTTAAGTTAGGACCAGTTATTAGGGCATCAAGAATTTACCTTTGATAGAGTGAGGATTTGGAGAGTGAAATTTTATTGCCCTTTGTGCACTCCAAAAGTTTGTTTACTGGCACAGAGATGAATTTTCATGTTTGGGGCTACGCATTTTTGGTGTCCACTTTGAGATGGACTGGAAGACGTAAAATGTTTTTCATGTGCATTTTTTATCCCCGCGTGTCCGCTATGTCATGGAGGACCCTCGCAATTGCGATAACGGCGATATGGTAAATCCGCCACTGACTTTTACCACCTCCAGCACCGTATCCTCACCACAATTCATACAACGATTTCTCAAAATATGGGAGGTTGATATGCCCCCCCCCCCTCCTCCCCTCGTATTTCTTCCTTGATTTTACTTACATTCATTTTTTATTGATTTATTCATTTACTGATATTTTCTTTTCTTTGATAGTAGTTTACTTACATTTTAAATGTGCGTTCATTTTTTATTTATCCTTTCTTGAAAAAATATATAAAAATATCGTTTTCTTGTAATTTACTTAAGACCAATAATTAAACTTTGAAACGTCAAACATTTTTAAGGTGGGTTTTTTTTTTTTGCAAAGAAAGCATGATTTAGGAAAGGTTTTTCAAAAAAACAGCTATTGGAGCAAAACACATCCATTACTTCTTTTTTAATAGATAATGCTTTTTATTATGGAAAAAACCTACATATTATGGAACGAAGTTGATGCTTATGTTTTTGAAGGAAAAATAAATTTTGATAAACGAAAAGGTGGGAACTAATACTTTATAATATTATAATGCAGGATGGATTATCTTTTAATGAAAATTAGATGGGTCTTCAGTTAAATACAATGGTATTGAAAACAAAAAAATCAAATAATCATTTTTTTAACACTGTGTATGCTTAAATCATTTTATACGAGTACTTTAATCTTTCTAGTTTTAACGTTTGCGTGCCTTTATAACTTTTGTATAATAGCGTACACGTTAAAATTTAATGACTTCATAACTAAATGAATGTTTTCTTCAGTAATTATGAGCTTAAAATATAACAAGCAATATATTTCTTTATGCTAGAAAAATTACACGTTTGGAAATGCATAATAATGGCTTGCTGAAAAAACTAAAAAATGTACTCGCATGTTTAATGCTGCTCTTTTTTTAGTAGATGATGAATTTTGAATCCTCAATTAGGCTTTTAATAATTGGCATTTTAACAGCATTGACCGAAAAGGAGCTCCGGCAGCTGTGCTTCAATTTTAAAATGACGATGCATTTGGGAATTAAAACATGGATAAAGATGCTATTTCGAACTGATTACATTTAATTCTGTCTTATAATATTTTTTAAGTTTTTTTATTATTATTATTTCCTTTTTTTTTATTTTGAAGCGTAAAAAAAGTAAAAGTGTTTAAAATTTTTGCAATGGTATTATTGTGGAATATCTTACAAAGCAAGGAATCATTTGTGTGGAAGTAATTTCTAATGAAGAAAGCATTTCAACTAATCAGTATAAGCAAGAAATAAATAAATACTAGGGATGTGTCGTTCATGAATGAACGGGTCAAAAAGAACGAATCCTTAAAATGAAAAGATCTGTTCGTTCACGTAGAGAAAGAACGACCGTTCTTTCGATCGGTGAGCAGTTTGGAACATTGTGTTTATGCACTTGTGATAAAATCGCATTTTTTTAAAAAACAGTCGTCCTTGAGTTTTTAACACTCAATCTCAAATTTCCTTTTTCTCAACGCAGTACAATAGATTCATTTCGAACCTTTTATCTTTCTGCTTTAATCATCATTTATCTTTAATCGTTGCAGTTCAATTACAATTTTCCATTGTATCTATTAGTAATGCTTTGTGTAACTTGTTTAGGCTACTAACAAAATGTTTGGACTTTCCACTTGCTGTCCCAAGCAACTGCTAAAACCTTTCTCAAATTTTTTGTCGCCAAAATTAATTCTAAAAATACTTCTTATCACAGTTCTGGCGATCTTTTTGTCTTTTATAACAGTCCTATCAACTGCCATCTATAAATTGATTTGGCTTTATATTTAACTTATTATTTTAACTTTTATTTCAAAACGTTTTTAATTTTTAATTAATTTTTTAAATGTCCGATTTTTCGAACAAGGCGCGGTCTTTATGACGTCACAAGTGATGAACGAAATCCACTGGCGCTCTGAATGCTTACGCTTGCTGTCTGCGGCGTTCCAGATAATGATAATTAAGAAGCAAATTAAATATTGCGCTCTGCGCTCATGGCATCAGTGAATGGCATTTGTGATGTCACGTGCAGAAGCGTAAAAAATGAAATGGGATCTTGTCACTGATTAAAGTAGTTGTTAAAAAATATTAAACCTTGTCAAAGGATTTCAAAAATAGTCAAATTTTATGTTTTTAAGCATGCTCTTTCAGAAAAAAATACTTCTAAAATTTTGAAACGACCCCATTTTGAAGCTCCCTAATATTTAGGTGAGGGGTTTTTTCTAATTTTTTTTAATTAAGTTATCCGGTACTTCAGCTGAGATGCCGGTATATTTGTTGTTACTTTCTTTGCTATACATGGTCTATTGGTTCGACACTACTCCATGTATCGAACTTCCATGTATCGGACTTCTACATATCCTAATTTTCTATATATCGAAGTTCCAGCAATTTTCCGTGTCCATTACATAGAAAAATTGATTCTATATATCGAATAAAAAAATTTTGAAAAAAAATAGAACCGACTTCAAAATTGCTCTAAAAAGTGAAAAATAATTTTATTCTTTAAACACCATCGATAATGCTTTTAAACATAATTTTTGAAGTTGGCGCAAAAACAAAACGTAAAATCCAGTGTAACCATGCTTTGTTCATATTTTTTTTCAGAAAAGCATCCAAAATTACGAACGAAACATTTATATCGCTATTCAAATATGTTGTCATCAATGCATAATGTATGTGATAGTGAAGAAACTGGTCCTGGTTAAATTTATAGTTTTATTTGAGTTATGGCTGCGAATGATTTTATCTATCGTTTTTGCGCCAACTTCAAAAATTATGTTTAAAAAGCATTATCGATGGTGTTTAAAGAATAAAATTATTTTTCATTTTTTAGAGCAATTTTGAAGTCGGTTCTATTTTTTTTTTTTTTTTTTTTCAAAATTTTTTTATAAGAACAAAGTTTAAGTTATCGATGGAATGACTCTGGTCCATAATGTCCCAAACACTACTTTCAAATGTAGCAAAGATTTTGCAGGTCTCCAAAAAAAAATAATAAAATTTTCTCTCAATAGTCAAACTACACGAGTGGACCTTATACACGATTGGTACATCTCACTGTCGTTTTCAAAACTTGAAAACCAGAAGTTCAAGAAAGTCTTCTTCGCTTATAAAAATTCACAAGGTACCAAACCAGTGGTTTCGTGTCATAGCCATTCCTGAAAATAAAAGGAACCTTTAAAAGTACATTTCAGAGTATGTAATATGTAACATGTAATATGTAACCATTCCTGCATCCAAACAGTTTCTGGTGTCTGGTAGCTCTGAAAACGAAAATGAATATTATTTAAAATCTGAGAGTCAAGTAATAAATTTCTCTGAAATGCCCGGGAGTCCAACCAGGACGAAGCACGTAACAGAATATATCTTCCTGCATATGATTCAGTGCAAAATAGGGGAAAAAAGTAACTAATAGTTTATAGATCAGAAACTAATGAATTTTTATTGGCGATCTTTGTTAAAGGACAGAGGTTGCCATTTCATGTTCCGGTGTTGTGGAAAGGAAAAGAGCTTTAGGATGGCATCTATCTCTTCAGGAGCACTTACGGAAAAAAATATCTAAAATTTTACAAGCTTTCGATGCATTTTCCGCCTGCGATTCAACAAGTAAAATAGGAACAAAAAAGTATGCCTTCACTTTACCAAAAAAGTCGGAAACTTTTTTATACACTAGAATTATCAATTAAACAATATCTGAGTGCTTCTGAATTTCAACTGTTAGAAGCTGTATTATAAAAAAAATTGTCAAGAAAATAGGTATTTCTTGCGAATGCAACCATTACAATAATTTCTTGTCATTTCCATCAGAAATAAATATAATATCAGCTCTCTACCATGCTCCTGAAATTCTTTCCAACATGTGCTAGGAAGTATTGCTCAACTGTACTATTAAATCAATTCCCCTGTATCTTAGCAGTGCCTTTAGATGTAACCAAGTTTGGGTTTCACTTGGATGAAAATAAAACAATAAAGCCACACCTAATGATACAGCCAGTGTTACCAGAGAGTTTAATTCCACCCTGCGCAGGCAAGAATTGTAAATAATTTTGTAAATGTTTTATTAATGATTCATCTTGCTGTAAATACTGTGCTTTTAAGGCTAAAGCAAAAACCAATAAACTACAAAATACTCGGAAGAAAACGATTCAATAGAACATTTACAAGTCAAAAAAAAAAGAGTATGATCCTGCTCTCAGAATTTCTGATATATTAATGCTTTATGTATGCATATTGATATTCTACAATTATTTTTTAATACGCATTATTTAACTAATTTTATTTAATTAGTTTTTTTAGAACTCTAGTTTATAATTTTATATTTATATTCGTTTTCATAAATGCTCAAAGATGCTTCTCATTTTTTATATTTATTTAGTACATACTATTTCTTGTATCATTGTTCTTTGTTGGGTAAATTATAAAAAACAATATCCCCAAAACAATACCCGCAATATTCTTTTGTGCAAATTGAAAATATAAATTAATAGAAATAAATTAAAGTTATATTTGAATTGAAATTACTGTGGGCCTGGTTCCCTAGTTCCTCTTAAATTTACAGCAGTATACAACAAAATGAATACTTTGCAATTAGAATAAGTTTGTAAACTGAAGCATGAATAGTTCGTCATAAGGATAATAAGGCTATTTTTTTCTCCTAGCATACTGCCGTTTTATTCAAATGCGCTAACTTAGGCAGTGCTTGCATTTTCTATTTCGCTTTTTAACGCTCACGTTGGTAATAATTAAGTAGTTTTAAACAAACTGAATGATGAAGTTTCAGATTTTATTGATTCCCTAAACGGTTAAATAATTTTAAAAAAGAACTTATTTTTGAAAAAAAGCTTTTCGTACTTTATTCAAAATTTTTTCATGGCTGCTAAAAAAGAAATTTTACTTATAAACCAACAAAGATAAAACTATAAACATACTTAGGTTTTTCAAGCCCTTGTTCTGTTGCATCTTTTGCCACATTTTTAGTGCTTTACCTCCTACGATTCGCGAGTTTTGAGTGTTTTAGTAAACGGCGTCCCTCTACTGCTTTCCCCCCTCCCCCGGGGAGGTCGAGCGCCGAGGGGGGGGGACGACATGTGTTTTCATAATCACTATAGTGCCTGTAACAATAATCAGAAATAATTTTGCGTCAGCTCTTCCATGCATGCTCACAACCCCCCTTCAGATCCTGAACTATACTACGAACAGTGTTCGAGCTTGCTACTGTTATTTTGTTTTTCAACGCGTTAACAGTACTTTAATAGTTTTAACGAACTGAATAATGATATGTAAGACTTTATTTGAAAAAAAAAATCAAACAATTTTGATTTGGAATTTATTTTGGTCAAAAAAAGCTTGTTTTGCGCATTTTATTCAAAATTTTTGCTTGTTTGCGAAAAATGGAATTTCACACAGAAACCAACAAAGATAGGTCCATAGTCATATTTAGCTTTTATGAAGCCCTTGTTTTGTTTCGTCGATTGTCACTTTTTTCAGTGTTTTATCTCAAATAGTTCGCAAGTTATGAGTGTTTTAGCAAACGGCTCCCCCCACTGCCTTCCCCCCTCCCCCGGGGTTGTCGACCACCCAGGGGGGCGATGACATGTGGTTTCATAATCTCCATCGTGCCTGTAACAATAATCAGAAATAATATTGCGTCAGCCTTTCCATGCATGCTCAACCCCCTTCAGATCCTGGACTACTAGCTCTAGAGACACTTGACCCATTTGCAGACGTGATGAATATATTTTCTTTGTACCATTTCAATTTAGAATTATGCTATTATTTTTAGCCATAATAATGCGCAAAATTTCAAACTATTTATGTATATTTTTTATTTCGTTTTAAATATTCTACAAAAAAAATAGAAAGTAAAAAACCAAAAATTGCGTCAAGTCTCTTTAGTTTCCAATAGTTTAAGAATTAGTCCACCATACAGTAAAGTGTTCTTATAACGCGGTTTTCAGTCAAACACCAGATGCATAGCTGTAAACGATCAAAATTAATGAGTACAGGTATTTAGAATGACTTTGAGTAATGTCTGTTATTTTCACACCACTTTAGAATATTTTCAGAATATTTAACTTTAAAACACCTAAAAGGCTTGTTGCACTCTCTCCTAGTAATGTTATAGAATTAAGTTTTCTGCTCTTTATTTCACAGAGAAAATCTAAGTTGCAGTATTGTAAACAGCTAATCAATAATTTTGAAGTTAATGTCCGAAAGCTACTTTTGAAGTTGGTTAAAGTGAAAACTCAACGTAAGTAAAGAACAAATTACACTGATAAACAAAACAAAAGTTTCAGCAGATATCATGGTATTAAGACATTAGCAATTTATGTACGTTTAACATTGTATCAAGGCAAACAACTCGCAGACAAGTTACAGTAGATCATATACTGCTGAAGAGAGCACTAATTAACGTAAACTATATAGCATCATCTAGTTTAAGGTATAATACACATATAAAAAACATAGATATAACATAAAGTCCCTCAATTTAAAGTTAGTTTGATTTGAATTTCTTGGCTGTAGACTTGCGTTTGGAGTTGTTGCGTTGCTGAGTATTTGGCATGTTGCGCTGAAGCATCCAGCAGTAGTCCTTCAACATTGCTGCACCCCATCGACCCTGACAGCGTGACTCCATTACTTAGATGTCCTGATGAAAACTTTCGCCATATTCATCACTGACAGAACCTAGGTTCTCGGGGAAAAAAGTTGAGATGTGAGCCGAGGAGATGAATCTTTAGGCACATGTATCAAGCTGTACGCAATTATGCACTTCTGTGCAATATTTACATATTTAGGAGATGTATTATTTCCAATAAAATTAGATACAACAGGTTTGAATGCCAACCATGCATCTTTTTCAATACTGCTGGGTAATTCTTCGAAGTGACAGTCTGCAATGATCTTCCTTATTTGTGGACCTATGAACGCACCCTCTTTTACTTTCGCATAACTCAACTCTGGAAGCTTGTTGCATAGGTGCCGAAAAGCATCTGAGTTGTTGCCTAGTTCTCTCCTGATAGATATTTATGTTAGAAAGCAATGGAATGTGAAGGGGTACTAAACATTTTTAAGTAACATTGTAGCTTATATATTTTTATTGGGGTCTTAAAATTTTGGTGAGTCCTGAACTGTACTCAGAGTCAGGGCTGTGGAGTCGGAGTTGGAGTCGAACTGATTTTGGGGTAAAGGAGTCAGAGTCGTTCGAAAACATGCCGACTCCGACTCAGACTCCGGGTGTTTTTTTTTTAATTTTCACTGACTCTCCTTGCATTTTTAAAAAAATTGACTACCAATTTTAAATTGATTACATATATAAATACCTACTAACAAGAAAATAACTCGTTGTGGCAACCAGCTGGCTTGATTGCTTCTCGAACTTTCTATAACAGCTACCTACGCCGTCTCCTAGTTTGCTTATTTTGTAACTTTATTTAACTGATAGCAACTGTCAGCAAACAGTTTTGTTGCCTAACATATTCTAAATAATTACTCTCAAATAAAAATAATTGTATTATTTTACCTCGATCTCTGTTGTAAAATAGTAAAAGGAATGTACGTATCGCTTGAGCAAGTCGGGAAACTTCTCAGGGTGCTTGGTAAATTCAAAAGAGTGTTCGCATAAAAGCGCAAATCCAAAAGATCCGGTAAAATATAAATGTTTTTTTAATTCTAAAAACTTTATCTGAGAAAGCTTGGTTAACACTGAAAAGCACAAAATAAAACTAGTACATGATTTTTTGCTTACAACACTAAATAATTGTAGTTAATCCTAAAATCTTCATATTAAGGTTAATTCTGAAGCTGCCAATAAAAAAATTAAAATTAAAATTTGAGCCAAGAAATGTAGGTACAGTTAAAGCTATTCGTACAAAGCTGTATACTGCCGCATTTTGTGTAAAATTTGCTCCAGACGTACAAGTACTCGATCTCTCTCCGCAATATAGTGCAATATTTTTGTTGAAATTTTTAAGATGAAATTTAAGATTTAATATTGGGGAATGTTTTTCAGAATTAAAGTATTTCAATTTTTTTAAACTCTGAAATTAAGTTGAGGTGTCACCCACCAGATGGGTGTCACCTGGGGGGGAGCGCCCCCTCTCAGGAAAAGTTTTTTGACTTTGCAAAAAAGTTTTTTTTTTCTCTCGAAACTCTTTCTCTCACTCTTTGTGCTTTCAAAAATTGAAAGCACAGGATTTGATCAGCATCTTTTTGTTAAACGTAAGGGTGGGGCAAATTAATCCTTTTCATTTTTTTAAAGGGGCTTTTTAGAATCTCACTTTAGAAATCGCACCTATTGGATAATTTGATTTTAAAATTGAATTTCTAACGTTGTTATGCATCTTAGATTTACAGTAAAATGCAACGCGAAAATTTCATAAAAAGGAATTAATATTTCTATCTCTGTTTAGGAGTTTTCCCCCCTTTCCATGAGGGGCGGGGGTGATTTGAAAAAATAAATTAAAAAAAATAAAAATCCGGAGTCGGAGTAGGAATTAAAGTCGGAGTCGGACACTTCAAAATCCTGGAGTCAGAGTAGACCATTTTCCTTCCGATTCCGCAGCCCTGCTCACAATCAATGGGAAAATTCGGCGTTGCATTCAAAAAAAACAAACAAACAACGGAAAAAAAAATCCCAATAAAAGGAGATATATGTTTTTGCTGATATCTCGAACACCTGACGTGATAGAGCAAAATATTTTTCAGATTTGTAAACAGCATGAAAAACTGCATTAGAAAAAGATTTACTTAATTTATTATTTTTGAAGTTGTTGAAATTTGTCTTTCTGCATTCATACATTTCATAAATAATAGATATCTAATGATATTGGAAGAACAAAGAGAAAATTTTTAAACATATAGAATTTTTTTTTTTTTTTTTAATATTTAACTTCTTTTATGAAAATCAGATTATCATAAATGCTTCGACAAACTTAAAGAAATGATAGTACTCATCAAGATGAACAAAACAAAATGTAATGGAACATGGGATCGCAAATAACGTTTAAAGGGTAAAAATCGCAAAACCAGTAAAAACATCTCAATTTCGCATGCTGCTTTTCTGCAAAACAGGTTAGCAGCACGAAGCTGTTTCTCCTTTCACTTTGTGCTTTACCCCAGTGAGATATAGGTAACAAAAACTTTAAAAAAATTCAAACAAATATATGAGCAGGAATCCACGCATTCAATTTTTTAATATTTTTAGAAACGAACCAAAAATGCGCGTCAGTCGTTCCTCCGTCGATTGTTGCAAAATGTTTGCTTTCTCTGGACATCGCAAGCAGTGTTGTACGTATTCTCAGCAAAAAATAATTTTCTGGAGTGTTTCTTTATTATCTCAGTTTGACCATCTACAGACACAATGTCTCGATTTTCACCCTTTAAACGTCATTTACGACCCCATGTTCCATTGCATTTGTTCGTCTTGATGAGTAGTATCATCCCTTTAAGTTTGTTGAAGACTTTCAGATGCACCCTGTATAGAGAAGTTTCTTTTGAACCACCCTGTATTTTGCCTTATAGTGTGGCTCTGATAACTTGACCTTTGACTTTGACAATCTTTATCAGTTTCGGGGAGTTCAGTGGAAAAGGGACGTACTATGAGAGCCTATTTCAGTTGGTATACTTTTGCTAAACTACTACAAAAAAAAAAAAAAAAAAACACCTCAACGCCGATAAGACTTCAATATTGCAAGAAAAGAAGGTAAACATTGTCAAGGTTACAGCACAACTCATCAGGGCCACACTATTCGTAATCAGAATTATTATCGTTTAGTTTTAAACGTTAGTATAATTGAACGAATATTTTCAACACAAAAAAGTAACACGAAAAATAATTGCTGAACAGGATTTTTTAAATAACAATTTAAGTTTTCCCACATTTTTTTAATGCACAGCAACTACGATAAATTTCCTTTGGAATGCTAATAGCACGTTTATTTGAAAATTTAATTTTAAAAACTTAGTATTTTAAAAACTAGGCTTCTACTGTTATGTAAACTTTTACGCGTCAGTTACATCATCCACGAATTATTTAGTGTGCTACAAACATCACAACACATGCCTTACTATTCTTTCAAAAATTCAAGTGTCAGAATACTAAAAACTTCTGACATTTACTTCGACTGACATCGAGTTAGCTTAAACATACAAGCTCACTGTCAAACTAATGACATTTATGCTTTTTCCGAAAGTAAGACAAAACTTTTGAAGCTCCGTTGTAAAGGATTTGGCACAGTGTCAGAGCTCTGAATTCAAAATGCTGCCGTCCGAAATAAAACACGTGGCTAATCCGTATGATTCAAATAAAACCAGCCAATGCATTTCAAAATCAAATTAGAATGGGGAATAAAAAATGCAGTTTATTTTACTTTATTGTTCTTACATTAAAAGTTTTATGTGCAGATATACATGCAAAGTAATATTATAATTTGATTTTTAGAACATCGTTTAAAATATATTTTATTCTATTAGGCAATACAAGTCTATACAAAGAAATTGCGAGGTTTTTTCTAGCCGTGAAAATTGTCTTTGGCAATTTTTTAATTAGTGAAATTTATTCTTGAGAAGTGTGATACAGTGTGAACCCCGCTTTTACATTGTCTGTTTCATACATTATTCCACTTCCAACTTCATTTTCTGCTGGTCCCTGGTCTATACTGATAATATTAACCTATTCTGGATTGTACGTTACATTTTATTAAAAATTCCACTTAATACGTTTTTCTACAAACAGATAAAAACCATTTTTCACCTGCAAGACTCACTCAAGCGTTTTTTTAATTATTTTTTTTATTCATTTATTTATTAATTTATTTTATAGCTGTTAGTCTTGAACTTTTTCCGTTCTATCTTTTTATCCTTTGGACGATCGGAGGAAGCACTCTCACCGACAATCTTCCTTCACAACAATTGAGGACCAGAGCTGCTGACACTCTTCTTGAAAATACTTCAGAAGTCCATAAGACGCATGTATCATCTTATCACATCGTGAATTACTTCGATTCTGGACATAATATCCTCTTCCGATGATAGTGATGAAGAAATAATAGAAGATGTCCCCACAACTCATCAAGCGGCTTAAAGCATAAAAACTCGATAACAATTTTCATTTGTGAATGCCAGCCAAGAAGAAAATTGGCACAAAAAACAAGTAACATAGAACGTGCTATAAATGAAATTAAATCTTAAAAAAAAAAAATAAGGATAACACATTTCTTACACTAGTGCATGGGTAAGGGTCAATTTTTAAACAAGATGTATGAAATTTTATTCTTACCCCCGATTTTGCCTTTTCCCACTTGGTACGTCTTTTATCACATTTCCGACAAAAAACGTAAAATCGGATTAGCACTGTATACGGAAACTATGAAGAGGACCATAATAGTTATTAGTTTCATAAAAAACTAACTTTCGAATCATGAAAAATGGGATGCAGAGATGGAAAGAAAAGATGTAAACTCTATCTTGTAATCTCGAAAACGTTTGACATTTTGAATTTAAAATTTTAAAACACTCAAATGCAATGATTTTAAAATTTCAAATTACTTTTTCGAGCATTTTCCACGATGATAAATTTTTACTTAATAAATAAAGAACAAAGTTACACATCAGTACATTTTTTAGAAAAAAAAACATTTCCTATAAATTAGTTATTACAAAAGGAAAAAAAATGAGTTATAATTTCAATTTTTATCTCTTAGTCGAGACACATTTGCGTTACATATACAGAGACAGATTTGAAGAAAATGATCAGATTTATCCATTTTATATTGTAAAATACGCAATATGTCCTATTCGCACCCCGTGTACTCTATATATTCAATAAATAGTAAAGTATGTAGTTCTAAAAGAATGAAATTAGTCTTATGTAGAGAAATGTATCCTCGTGTCTATCTGCTCACCCTATTACTTCTGAAAAAAGTCAACTCGAAAACAAACTTCCTTGTACAGAATAAAAACATGATCTGCTCTCACGACATTCTTAAACAAATGTTTTGATCAATTGAAAATTCAATTTACCAGAAAAACTTATCACAAGGGGTTGTAGGTAAACTTGATTACTAAATAACTTCTTTCGAAGCGGGTGACTTAGTTTGTGTAAACTGAATGAGAAACAAATTTTATGCCGATATTTTGCATAAAAACATCTCGTTTGATCAATCTGGAAAATACATCTCATCAAAAACAACCCTGTTGTAAAAATTTCCCCGCCAAGAAAACCTTTAACTTTTCCGCACAAAAAAAGAAAACCTGCATCCTAAACCCAAAAACCCTCAGCCATAAAAAGTTATGATATCTAGTTTGCCCGCCAAGTATCTGTCAAACTATCATCCTCCCTCTTCTCCTTTTTCATCACAGCTACTTACATTAGAACCTCCTCCCACCTTCAACTCCTCAGAAATATGGATAGATCTTAAATTGTTTATCTTGTTTGGCGGGAAGCTTTTTTCTCACCAAGCAACCACTTCACTTTGAAAAGCTTCCCGCCAAACATGATAAACAATTTAAGATCTATCCATATTTCTGAGGAGTTGAAGGTGGGAGGAGGTTCTAATGGAAGTAGCTGTGATGAAAAAGGAGAAAAGGGAGGATGATAGTTTGACAGATACTTGGCGGGCAAACGAGATATCATAACTTTTTATGGCTGAGGGTTTTTGGGTTTAAGATGCAGGTTTTCTTTTTTGTGCGGAAAAGTTAAAGGTTTTCTTGGCGGGGAAATTTTTACAACAGGGTTGTTTTTGATGAGATATCACATCTTTTTGCATTGATATTATTACTTTGTCTATATTTTTAGAATTGATAACTTCAACTCAGAAAATTATCAATTGAAACAACGCTGTTTTGTGTTTTTAAGGAACAATAATGGCTAGCCTAATTTTACGTCAAGTTATTTTCTGACTATTAAGATTATATGTTCGTTTTTCAAGAATTGGGCGGTTTAAATTTTATTGCAATACTTGTATCCTCTCTGTTGCAAAGAAAACTTCTTGGATAATAAAATACTATACTTTAAATTATATTGTTTTCGAGTATTTTACAACTTCACAATAAATTCTATTACAGTTTCTTTATTTGACAGATTATTCAACATTTTCATGAAGGTTTCTTTAAATGTTTTACAGCTGGAGGGCTATTTTAATCTGGCTTTTCACTTTTTGTTTAATTACATTTTTTCTTGAATCGTGGATTATTTTACGTTTTATGGGATAATTTTAATTGTTTGGTGATTTATCTTTTTCTTGATAGAAGTCTTTGTCTTGTTTAATACCTAGTTTTGTTTAAAAGTTCATTTAAAAAACGAAATAACGCATGTTATCACCAAGCAAAAAAAAACTAAGCCATTAAATATTTAAAATTTGAATGTGTCAGAAGATCTATACAACTTTACTCGATGTCAAATCGCGGATATCCCAAGTGTGCCATAGCGAATGCGCATGTTGCGCGCGGACTAAGCTCATTAAAAGTCTTGCTTAAATTAATTGCAAAATTTTTTTCAGCTAACAAATTACTGCAAAGCACGGATATCCACACACGTATTTCATATATTTTCAATTTATTATGTGTTGTTTGTGAAAAATCCATTAATTTAGAAAATAAGCAAATCAATAAAAAAGTGCTATTTTTCGCTTTCAATTAAAAAGTTATATGTGCCGTATTCATATGCGTACAGTTTCATATAATTTGTCACGTAAAATAACCCCAGTTTTACCCCAGTTTAACCCCAGTTTCGCGCCGACATTCAAAATTTCTTCCCTCCATAAATATATTAAAACTGAAAAACAGGGGGAAGGAAATTTTGTATTGGCAAAACTTTTTTTTTGGGGGGGGGGGGGGAGGACAGCATTCTAATCTCATTCAATAATTTGTTTCTCTGCTTAAGTATAAACAAGCAACATAGAATCTGAAAACAGAAAGCCCAATGAGCTAAGTCTGCGCGCATGCGCAGTCGCTGTGGCAAATTTGTGATATCCGCGATTTAACGTCTAGTTGCAACTGTTGGATATGTTTTAGTCTTGATTGAATTTCATTTCCTAAGACAACTTTGGAATAACTTTTAGATCTGTTCTAACCTTGCAATTGCAGTCCGAGATAAACAAACCCTATGAGTTGAGAGTAAGTAAATAAGAATTTAGGGAAAATTAGTGATTTTCAAACTTCAATTACTCCGGCCCATGATGTCCCTGGGGGTTGAATTTTTGTATATGTACTCAATGGCCCCCCAAGAATATGTATGCAAAAAATCATTACCGTAGTCCTCCGGGGGGCTGTGATAGAACCCCGGGAATGTACAATTTGGGGGGTAAAAACGAGGGGGGAAGGGGAGGGGGTCAAATGGCATAAAAGGCACATCAGTAGGGCACAAGGAATGTGTGTGCGAAATTTCAGCTTGATTCCTTTTTTCGTCTGGGCTGTAGCCCTGTCAAAGAAAGCGAAAACTTTTTTGAACAGCGATTTTATAACTTTAATACCTCCTTCCCCTGATGGTCCAGGGGATTGTATTTTGGTTTACGGCGTCAGGGGCCACTAGAGATTGAGTGTACAAAAAATCAACTCCGGGGGTCTTCATGGGGCTGAGATACAGAGGGGTGAAAAACCCAAAAAACCCCAACTTGTTCTGTCGTGTAATCTTGTTCTTGGTCGCTTTTATTTTCTTTCGTCTTTGGCGGTGGATTTGCTTCTGTTGGCTGCTGACGTTTGGTTTCCTTGGCGGGGCGGGACGCTCCTGCGTCCCGTAATTTTAAAAATATTTAATATCCTTTTCTACGAGATAGGAGAATATTACATTTTATTAAACCCAAATAGTGCTAGAAATAAAATGTAATGACTTTTTTTTAATTATCTAAATATTGATAAAATCGCAAAAATTAAACTAGAAAAACACCATTCTTTTTCATAATTTTTTTTTAACTTCGTTCAGAGTGAAAGTGTTTTTTCTTTTTAAAACGAAAATGATTTAAGAGAACTACTTCTTCAACAACATTTTTATTTTCAAGATTTTTTATTTTACATTCACTGGTTGTCCTTTATCTACACAAAAATATTGATAAATAATTATGATAAAACACAAAATAAACTTAAAAATCTATTAAACAGAAAGTAAAGATTAATTGTTAATTTTCCATTATCGTTCATTAAATAATATGGCGAGTTACTTAAAGCGATAAATAATTACGATAATAAAAATAATTATTAGTAAAAAATGAGATATTTAACTTAATTATCTTTTTTTATTCAAAATTAGCGAAATCGGCGAAGACTTATCGTAATTACTTTCACAATCTGATATTGACAGTATCGAAGCTATCGATAAAAGATACATTCATTATCTGAATCGATTAACAGACGAAAATCAATTTCTTTTCCCACGAAATATTTCCCTGCTGATTCATTACCCTATTCTTACTTGTCATTTCTAAAATCGATGCCTATATTGGTGCATAAATTTTCTTCGGTTTCGTATAGAAAATCTAGTAAACTTCCCTCTTTCCTTCCTGTATTATATTTCAAGCATATAAGACAAACTAGTGACATTTATTGTTTCGATAAGGCATCGATAGCAAAAACGTTTTATTAGTTTTCATTTATTATACAGAATTTATAGCCTAGTTGCTACTGGAAAGATGTAGATAAAATCACAAGTATGATCTGGATCATTTTTTAAGAAATTATTAAATGCAATATTTTATGTGTCTGCAAACATATAAAGTATGGCAAGGAATTAGTGATAGAAAGTTAGATGAACCTAATTGTAAATTATTAGTGGTCCTTATCAGATATTCCTATGGTTCTAAAACTAAATTATTCTTTCATTTCTAAAAAAATCTTTTGTAATTTCATCTTTTTACTGTAGCAAATGGTTCACATAATTCATTGAGATATTTTTATCGGATATTTGTTACTCTAAAGCCTAAATCCAAGTAATATTCTAGAATGTGGAAGCATGTGCTCAGTATCTTTTCAGCCTACTTTTCAAGTAAAAGTCAGACAAAGAAGAAAAAAGCAGAAAAAAAACAGCGTAAAATATCGCGAAAACGAAAAGAACAAAAGGCAAAAATGAAAAAAAATAATTGAATAAATATCGAAAAATTAAAAATTGGAAAGTAGGGTATTGAGATGAGGAAAATGTGTTTGTCGGTCTGTCTGTCTGCCCTTAATAAATTGTGAGTGACTAGTACAATTCGAACAAAGTTTTTTTTAATGCGAAACATCTCGGCGAGGACACCTCATTCCCATATTTCATTTTTGATCCGAACAATTTTTCGTTCAATTTTGAACAGTTCAAAAAAAAAATTAACTTTCGCACCTACGGGAAAGTTCAAGGCAAATATAAATCCCTAACTTAAAAGCGAATTTGCTTCTAACAAACTTTGTAGGAAAAAGCTTTTAAAGGAGAACATGATTTTTTTTTTTTTTTTTTTTTTTTTTTTGAACAATTTTTCGTTCAGTTTTAAACAGTTCAAATCCCTTAACATTAGCGTCTACGGGAAAACAAAAAGTCAATATAGATCCAGCACTTAAAGGTGGATTTACTTCAAACGAATTTTGTTGGAAATAGCTCTTAATGACAAACTCCCGAATCCGTTTTTGGCGGAGAAATTCAGAGTCGTTTATGCTTCTGCATAAAGATATGCAAAGACGAATTTTCTGATAATTAAAATTATTTCTTCAAGTTACCATTTGTTGTGTTTTATTTATTTTTGAAAGTACTGTAACGGATTCGGTGCGACTTCCACTTTCTTGAAATGAAGACACAGTTCTTGATAAAAACACAGGAGCTTTATTTACACTATGTACAGGAGAAATCGTTAGCAACTGCTAAATTATTCATCAGCAATTAAGCAATTATCACACAACACCGTAAACTCAACGTTTACACACGTATTTACTTCCAAATACGAAAACAACACAGCGAAATGCCTCGCTATAAACAGAGCTAATACACTCTCAGAACAAATTCTCAATCGAAACTCTCCTTTTTATCACGCAGGACGCTTTTATAAACATTGAAGAGTTTTCCACAACATTCTTACTTCTTCTCGAAATGCGTAGACCGTTATCAAATTTTATCAATGAAAAGAAAAGAAAATAGGGGGTCGTATACTTTAGCCGAATGAAAAGGGGTTGTATATTCATTACGGGAAACTATTTACAGGTTACATTACTACAATAATTACTATTTACAGGTTTTGTAACATTGCCCCCTTCCTAAGGACTGCACGTCCCGGGCAGTACAATCCCCAGAAAGGGTGCCAAACTTCTATCACATGTTCACAAATACACACATTAAATAATAACCAATAATGCATAGGAAACACAATAATAACAAGAAATATTACTAAACATTAAAAGCAAAAAAATTATCTACAACTTTTATGTTATCAACCATGGTTGTTTACGTAATACTCATGAACTATGGCCATAGTATGGGGCTAGCCGATCATAATGTACAAACCTAGGCTTTGCATTAGGTGATTTTTGGATCCTCACTACGACGTCATTCAGTCGGTTAAGGACTTTGTAGGGTCCATCCCAATGCGACTGCAATTTGGGTGAAAGACCTTTCCGTCGGATGGGATTCCATAACCAAACCTTGTCGCCTTCGTTGAATTCATGTCCAGTAGACCTTGTGTCGTATCGGGTCCTCATCTTCTCCGCCGCGATGTTGATTCGCTCTCGTGCGAAGTTATGAACGTCTTCCAACCGGGCCTGGAGATCCTGGATGTACTCCTCAGGCGATGAAGGCGCATCCGGAGGACGACCGAAGACGAGATCACAAGGTAGCCGAAGCTCTCGTCCGAAGAGCATCTGAGATGGGGCAAATCCGGTAGTCTCGTGGATAGCACTGCGGTAAGCCAGCAGGAACAAAGGAAGCTTCTTGTCCCAATCCTGCTGATTTCTGGATACCATAAGCGAGAGATTATTCAGGATTGTGCGGTTAAATCTCTCCACCATGCCGTCCGATTGTGGGTGTAGTGGTGTTGTCCTAGTTTTCTCAATTCCGAAAATTTGACATAGGCCCTTAAACACAGCAGAGATGAAATTCCTCCCTTGATCGGAATGAATCTGCAAAGGTGTTCCATATCTCGAGATCCAGTGTTGGACTAGAGTCTCTGCTACGGTGGTAGCTTCTTGATCTGGAATGGGATATGCTTCCGGCCATTTGGTGAAGTAGTCGATGGAAACAAGAATGTATTTGTTCCCATCAGCAGTTCTTGGTAGAGGACCCAGGATGTCGATTCCAATTCGTTCGAAAGGAGCTCCAACGTTGTACAGATGTAGCTTCCCTCTGCTTCTCTTCTTCGGTCCTTTACGAGCAGCACAGGCGTCACAAGAATGGCACCACTTCTCCACGTCATCCTTCGCCTTGCTCCAGAAGAAGCGCTCCCGAACTTTATTGAGGGTTTTCAAGACACCAAAATGTCCTCCAGTCGCACTACTATGTATTTCTTTCAGAACATCTGAAATCCTTGATCGGGGAAGTAGTAACTGCCACCTAACTGCTTTGCCGTCATCAGATTCCCATTTTCGGTGTAGCACGCCGTTCCGTAAATGGAGCGAGTTCCATAAAGCCCAGTATCTTTTTGTTGCAGGACTGAAGATGGAAACGTCCTGCCAGCTAGGTCGCCGACTGTCACTCTCCATGAACTCCAAAATTGGTTTTATGTCGGGGTCTTCAAGTTGATCTTTTCGAACTTGGTCGTCACTCCATGGATCAGGTTCTGATGATGTTGGAGTCACTGTCACCTGATAGGCAGTAGAGCTAGTAGTCGTTCCATACTGTTTCTCGATTCGGGAACAATAATTGCAGTTCTCAGGACAGGGTCTCCTTGATAAAGCGTCTGCATTACCGTGAGACAACCCTTTTCGGTGCTTGATCTCCATGTCATATTCCTTAAGCCGCTGTATCCACCTGGCTATCTGGCCTTCTGGATTCTTGAAGTTCAAAACCCAAGTTAACGAGGCATGATCTGTCCGAAGCAGAAATTTCCGGCCGTAGAGGTAATGATGGAAGTGTTCTACAGCTTTCACTATGGCCAGTAACTCCTTTCTGGTGACGCAGTAATTTCGCTCCGACTTTGATAAGCATTTGCTCCAGTAAGCGATGACCTGTTCATTGCCGTCAATTTCTTGGGATAAAACAGCTCCGATGCCCTCGTTGCTCGCATCAGTGTCCAGGATGAAGGATTTTTCAGGCTGAGGATAGGCGAGGATAGGTGTTGATGTTAAAGCCTCCTTCAGTCGTAGAAATGCATCTTCGCATTCTTTGGACCATTCAAACTTTTGCTTGCTCTCCGTCAGCTTATGCAAAGGTCGTGCAATGTTGGAAAAACCCTTTACAAACTTCCTGTAGTACGTGCAGAGCCCCAGGAAACTTCGCAGCTGATGGATGTTTTCGGGACGACTCCAACTCTTGACCGCGGATACCTTTTTTGGATCGGTTTGTACACCCTCTGAAGAGATGATGTGACCAAGATAGTTCACTTCCCGGCGGAACAAATTACATTTGGACGGGCTTAACTTCAGATTGGCTTCCTTAAGCTTTTGCAGCACCTTCCTAAGATTTGCCAGATGTTCTTCGAAACTGCGTCCCACGATGATGATATAGTCTAAGTAGACCAGACAGGATTCGTAGGAAAGTCCTCTTAAAACTGTCTCCATAAGACGCTCGAACGTAGCTGGTGCATTGCAGAGGCCGAAGGGCATCACTTTAAACTGCCATAAGCCTTGTCCAGTTGTAAACGCTGTCTTCTCTCGGTCATCAGGGTGTATCTCAACCTGCCAGTAGCCGCTCTTCAAGTCCAAAGTCAAAAACCACTTGTGTCCGGAAAGAGTGTCCAAGGTGTCGTCTATCCGTGGAAGTGGGTAACTGTCTTTCTTGGTGATTTCATTCAGCCGTCGGTAATCGACACAAAATCTGGTGGAGCCATCTTTCTTTTGGACCAAGACGATGGGAGAGGCCCAAGGACTGGATGAGGGTTCGATTACATCATTCTCCTTCATCTCTTTCAGGAGGGTTTCAACCTCTTCCTTCTTAGCGAACGGTAGTCGTCTTGGATGCTGTTTAATAGGGGGGTGTTCTCCAGTGTAAATCCTATGCTGCGTTAAATTCGTACGGCCAACATCCTCCGATGTAGAGGAAAACAGATGCTTGAAGTCGTCCACCAATTGTTCCGCAGCAGTTCTTTGATCTTTCGATAACGGCGCACTCCCAATTAACTTCGATGTCAAGGACTCGGAAGACACAGTCTCGGGGGAATTGATTCTTCTAATGATGCAGTTTACTGGAGTACAAGTTGCCAACACTTCACCTTTTCGGATATTCCTTGGCCTTTCACTCACGTTGGCGACTCTCACAGGAATTACATCCTTAGAAAGGTCCACAAGCGTAGATGCTACCAGCACTCCTTTTAGATTATTGTTTAGGTTGGGGTATTCAATGAGTCCAAATCGAAAACTACTGCTTTCTTCAATGGAGCCAGGTATTAATGATTCTGACCTTGAGGGAATCGATAAATCTGTTTGGGCTATTATTTGATGAGCGGATTTTACATCACTTTCTGCGGGGAAAACGGCTATGTCTTCTCTCATCGAGTGCAGCTCATTAGTCTTGAAGTCGAGGTTGAAGTCATACTTCTTTAAAAAGTCCAATCCGAGAATGAAGGGGTCTGTGATAGTAGCAACGAATGCCGTATGATGGTAAGTGGCATTTCCAAACACAATTTCTAAGTTTACTTTACCTTCAATCTCGATCTTGTCACCTGTCACAGTTTGGAGGGTAACGCAGGGCGGCGTCCATAGAATGTTGAGTCCAAATTGACGAGCCACATCTGTTCTAATGATTGTAACATTGGCTCCAGTGTCAATAATCAGTTCGCAGGGAAACCCGTTTACGTATGCGTAAACAAACAGTCCATTACTGCCGCCACTCGTCGATGAAATCTGGAAAACTTTAAGATGGGGCTCATTCCAATTTGGCGACCTCCGCCCCGCGAGATTGCCATGGCTTAGTTTTCCTGGACCTGCGAGGGAGAGGTGCTTTTCCCTCTGGTTTCTTGGCGAGCTTCACAGTTTCTTCGTAAGTGACCCTCGCCGCCACATTTCCAGCACTTAAGTGATTGTCCATTTTGGCACTTGGGAGCCGAAGTCCTTTTGAGAATTCCTGCAATTTCTTTTATTTGCTTTTCCAGTTCAGCAAAGCGTGACGAAACCGGATCAGACTCATCAGTTTTCACGCCGCGGATTGAATGGCGATCCTTGCGGGTTGCTTGCTGGGCGGCCTCCAACTTCATCGCATACACAACAGCAGAATTCAGGTCTTTGACATCCGCCATCCGTAGAGCTTTCTGGATTTCCGGATCTCGAACCCCGTCGATGTAGTAGTTGAGTGCCAGGTTGTCTCGAACATCCGCAGGACAGTCGCAAAAAGCAAGATGAGACAGTCTCTCGACGTCCGCCGCTAGCTCTTGCAGGGTTTCCCCGGTTTTCTGGAAACGGGACTTCAACTGGAGTCGGCTGAAATCTTTCTGGCACTTCTCACCGAAGCGAAGCTCCAACGCAGATGTGAGGGCGGCGAAATCCAGGCGCTGACTGTCCGGAAGGGTCTGAAGAATGTCCGCTGCGTCACCTCTCAGGGATGCTGCAAGATGGCAGGCCTTGGTAGCAGAGTCCCATCCGTTCGCTTCCGCCACTATCATGATTTGAGTTTTGTAAACCTGCCACGAAGTTTTCCCATCAAATGTGGCAAGTTTAATGGACGGTCGAGCAACCGATGTGGGAGCGCCAAACTGTACAGAGCTGCTTTCCGCGATCGCCAATCTCCTTTCCATGTTTTTAATTTTCTCATCCACATGATTTTCAACTGTTACGATACGGTTTTCTACTGTTTCAAATTTTTCATCAAAAGCATCAACTCGATGCTCTATCTCATTAAATTTATTTTCCATCACAGTCTTTACCGAAGTAAGGTCGTTTTTAATTTCCTCTTGGTTAGAAGCTAAATCATTTTTCAGTACCATTAAATCACTTTTCAATTGTTCTTGATTAGCCGCCATATCATTTTTTAATTGTTCTTGATTAGCCGCCATATCATTTTTTAATTGTTCTTGATTAGCCGCCAAACTTTCAGCCAAGTCGCTTTTCGCAGCATTAATTGCTTCCAGAAGTTGTTTTAATTGGTCATCCATTGCGCGAGTAATCACCATAAAAACAAAGTCTATAAATTCAAACAGTCTTTATGAAAAAATGTCCAAAGTCACACTTACTCCAAGAAAGTCCAGAAGAAGCCCCACGTTGGGCGCCAATTGTAACGGATTCGGTGCGACTTCCACTTTCTTGAAATGAAGACATAGTTCTTGATAAAAACACAGGAGCTTTATTTACACTATGTACAGGAGAAATCGTTAACAACTGCTAAATTATTCATCAGCAATTAAGCAATTATCACACAACACCGTAAACTCAACGTTTACACACGTATTTACTTCCAAATACGAAAACAACACAGCGAAATGCCTCGCTATAAACAGAGCTAATACACTCTCGGAACAAATTCTCAATCGAAACTCTCCTTTTTATCACGCAGGACGCTTTTATAAACATCGAAGAATTTTCCACAACATTCTTACCTCTTCTCGAAATGCGTAGACCGTTATCAAATTTTATCAATGAAAAGAAAAGAAAATAGGGGGTAGTATACTTTAGCCGAATGAAAAGGGGTTGTATATTCATTACGGGAAACTATTTACAGGTTACGTTACTACAATAATTACTATTTACAGGATTTGTAACAGTACATTAGTATTTTATAAATTATTTTTTGGCAATGGGGGATAAACAAACGACTTTTCTTTTTTTTTTTTTTTTTTTTTGATATAATGTATTTATTCTATTGAGCTTATTATTTTTTATTATTTTTTTTTCTTTTTGTCAGCGATTAAAGATTTTTTTAATGGAAAAACATATGCTGCTTTCTTTTAAGGGTGTTACTACTTTATTTGTTTTTTTATTTATTTTTCACGCATCTAATTCTTTAGATGAGCGAGGCATATTTTAATTCTAGAAATCAGCTTAAAACAAGAAATCAGCTTGAACAAGAAAATACGTTCAATTGCACCATCGTCTTTTGAAATATAGGCGGCAAAACAGAATCAGCTCCCGTACCTTTTGAGCTTTACCTGCCCATCGATTTTTGTATGGATCTTTTCATTACTTCTCGAGATATAGATGTCACAAGTAACGAGAAAAAAATTCGAATGTTCAACACTCTTGTAAGCTATTGACACCAAAATTGAATCAGCACCTGTACCTTGTAAGGTTTGATTCTTTTCGTTGCTACCTGAGATATAGCAGGCACGTATAATGGAGAAAAAGTTCCGATTGCTCCACCTCCATTGGAGGATTTGACGCTGATAACTAATGGGCACCAATACACGTATGGGAACATATCAGTATCAAATTTCGTTCGATTTTATGCAATAGTCTTTGCTTTATAGCGGCCATAAAAGAAAAAATTAATTTGAATTTTGACATCTTGAATTCAAATTATGTTTTTCGCAATCACGAGTGTGTGTATGTAGGCGTGTGTGTTTGAGTGTGGGGGATATGTGTGTTTGTGTGTAGGCATATGTGTTTGTGTCTGTGTGCAGGTATGAATGTGTGGGTAGTGGTGTGTATGTGTGTGTATGTTTTTGTGTGTGTATGTGTAGGTGTCTGTATGTATGCGTGTGTGTATGTGTATGTGTGTGTAGGTGTATGTGTGTGTGTTTGTGTGTGTATGTGTTTGTGTGCGTGTGTGTGTAGTTGTGTTTGTATGTGCGTGTGTGTAGGACATGGACGCAACCTGGAGACGGCTTTCGCTCTAGGAGCAGCATCGTGAGGACCCGGTCGACGGTGAGGGTGCGGAGGGTGGCGGTGGGAAAATAAAATCAAAGGACGCCAAAAACAGTCAAATGAAAGCAATAAGCAATCGTGATTGCTCAAAAAAAAAAAAAAAAACAGTCGTACTCTTATGGATACATTGATAGATGCAAACATTTTCCAAGAATAGGAACAGTAAAAATCGAACGAAATCTTTTCTTGTATTTTATTTTCATTTTTTAAGGCAGAAGTTACATTCGACGTGAACAAAATTCTAAAATGAATATTTCGCTAAGGTATTTTGTTTGTTGAATAATTTTTCTTCCTTATTTTGTTTCAATTTCATATTTTATTACATGGATTTATTTTATGTGGTAGGGGAATGTGGGGCAAAGTGAAATGGTTAAGATGATTGAGTTTTTTTCAAAATGAACAAATCGGAAGTTTGTTTTGAAAATTACAGTACATAAAAAAAGAACATTGTAATAGAACTTGCGTTGTAACAGTATTTTTCATTTTTGGCAATAAACATGAGTGTTCAAAAAAAAAAGTATAAAATTTTCACTTTTTTTTCATGGGGCAAAGTGAAAAATAAAACATTTTTCTAATGAAATATTTTCTATTCCATTATAAAACTTATTTTCGATTAAAAGAATCAGTAAATAAAAGGTTGAATGAATAAATAAAAAAATAATGAAACAATAAACGAATAATTAAATGAATAAATCAATTAATATATGAAGAAAATAAATGAGCGAGTAAAAAAACGAATGAATAAGAAAATAAGTGAATGAATGAATAAATAAGTGAATTACTAAATGAAGGAATGTAAATGAATTAATTAATAAATGAAAATGTAAGTGACTTATATTAAATTGAGTGAGTAAGTGAAACAAACTATTTCACTTTGCCCCGGGGCGGACTGTCTGACTTTGGCCCAGTCGGCAAAAGAGTACTTTGGCCCATCTCTGTAAATTAAAAAAAGTTAAATTAACCAATACCGGATCTTGATTCTTCCAGACCGAGCAAAGACATTAAACTACCGCTAGTTAATATTTTCCTTTAAGTTTCTATATCAATTTTTAAAGTTCTAAAAACAGAAAATTGTGAAACGTAAAATAAAGCTAACACTGACACATTGTTTATATGCCTTCAAAGGATACTAATGGTATTAGTCTGAAAAGACACATCTTTAGGCTTCTATACTGACAACATAGGAAGGACACGAGGAAATAGAGGAATCAGGTAAATTACCCCAGAAATTTTTCGAAATTGGTTGATCTGTATGGTCATAAGGAGATAGGAATAGGGAGAAGGGGTTCGAGTTCCCTTCCATGCGATATTTTCAAAGTTGATGTCAAAAAGCTTAATTTTTCAATTTTCGGTAACGTTGAGGGGAGGAAAAAGAAAGGTTCCCCCCACGATTTTTTTTCCTTAACTTTTTTTTTTTAAATTGAAGTCTATTTTAGTCTATCTTTGTTTACAATAGAATGTCGAGGGCTCCTCCCAGAAATTCTCCGAAATAGGAAGTTTTAGAAAGGAAATTTTCGGTTACCCTTGGTAAAATTAATGGAACAGGATAATGGAACATGATAAATTATTATTGGTCACGTTTGATAGAGGAGGAGGATCAGTGATCTTACTTGGAAGCATTTAAAAACTGAAGTATACTCCATCCAATTTTAAACTGCATTTAGTTACTATAGGGAATCCGGCGACTCTCCTATGGAATTTTTCGACATTGAAATTTTAAAAACATAATCTTATAATGTGTTTGAAAACACTAAAAGGAAAGTGGACAGGTTTCTCAAGTGTTAGATTTTTTAGCAGGGTGCTGTGTGTGTGCCCTTCCGCTTTTAAGTTAACCTTTGAGCCTTAACTTGAGGGCTTCTGACGAATCCCGCTTTAATTAATGACACCATGATGGCCGAATTCGTGTCAGGCGCTATGCCGGTGAACGGCACATTCCGGAGTGCATTATCGAACGCCACAGTGGACGAACACCCGGAGTTATGCTCAGCGGTGCCTAACCCTCCTTGCCCCTTAAAAGTTTAGACAAAACTTCACAAAAGCTAAATTTTTTCAAAAGGTAAAGATTCACATAAGTCCGTCCTTGAAACGTCACTCTCTCGTTTCAGTAACTTATCCACCAGAATCTGATTAAACTATATCTGAATGTTTTTTGCATTACCTTTAAAACTAAACATCAAAAAGCTTTTCAATATTTAAAAAAAAATATTTACTATCAAAAATACTTGAACTTTGTATGTACCTAGAAAACCGAAAAGTAAAAGAAGCATCTCGTGTGTTTTACAAAACTTCTCTTAGAAAGTACCATTTTATCTGAAAGCGCACTGCCCATTTTTTGGTCTGGGGGGAAACACTAGTTCCCTCTGGGCATTTTTTTCCGAAACTAAAATCAATTTTAGACTATAAGGATTAGAAAAGGGTTACGGAACTCTCACACGAAAATTTCAAAAAGTGAAATTTTAAGCTATCTTTAGTCATACTCTAAGATAATGGCGAAGGTTCGAAGACTTTGGCAATTTTTCGATATTTAAATCTGAAAAACATAAATAAAGGAATTGATGCATGAACCAAGAACCAGGTAAGTCCAGACTCACTCATTTTTGTTAAGACCAAAAAATAACATCAGTGTCCGGTAGAAAGGCTAATATCTTTCCCACATAATTTACTAGAAAACAGAGGTATGATCTTACATTTGTGTCCCGCTGCTGTACCAAACGGAACTTCTATACTATCGACCACAAGCAAATATGAGTTTAAAAAAAAAATGGACTGAAACTGGTTCTTGCATCAAAGTCCTCAATTGTAGACTTAAGACTAGTATCGTTGGTGACTTTAAGACTACAAAGGGACCTCATACCTGAAATAACTTAGGTACCCCGTTAAGTATAAATCTGGCCCTGATTACAACTAATGTAGCTCAAAAAAAAAAAGAAAGAAAGAAACCTTGTCCACCCCAGCCCCCTGGAAGTCAGTTCTAAATCCGCCTGTGTTCAGGAGCTCTCTCGCTTCTAAGTCGAAATTTTGTCCTGTTTCAAATTTAGTTTATCGTAGTCCAGACTGCTTTCCCGTATGCGTTTCGGAGGTTAAAATACTCGTACCTCGATAATTTACAATAGACCGATGAAAAATCTTACCAACTGACAGCATTTAGTTGAATCAGTCACAACCAGTGAATACCAGAGGCGTGCACAGAAATTTTGGGGCACGTCACAAATGACTTGTACGGGACCCCCTCTATCTTGTTTACCCCTACGTCCCTACATGTATTTCACCCCTCATTAAAAAAATATCGGACCTCCTTCAGGCTCGGAACCGGGCCAACAGATGTCCCTTCTCTCCGCCCCCCCCCCCTGTGCATGTTCCTGTTCGTGCTCATGTTACAACACCCCAAAGAATGACTCACACATTTATAGCAGAGCCGGGGCCGTTTTGTCTAATGATGCAGGCATCTTCAATTTTTGTTAATAGACGTACAAATATAAGTTTTTAACGCTCTTTTTTCGTCAGGGCCCTTTTTCCGACCCCAATTTCTAAGTGCCTCCCCCCCCCCCGCCCGTAGGAGTCATGGCCCAGAGCTCTAAAAACTAGAGAGAAAGTACATAAGAAAGGAAAACATTCGCACGTGTGAACTTCGGCTATTTATTTTGGTCCCTGCTTAGGGTTGCAAAAAAAAACCTGTTTCCAAACGCTTTTTTCACATAGAGAAAACGAATTACATGTTTTTTCTTTATTTCTTTTATGACACTTTAAAAAATGTTAGGTGAGAATTTAAATCTATTAAGTTTAATAAAAAAATTTCTTGAAGTGGCCCAATCGGGGATCCACGACTAGCCGACCTGGCTAGTCCGCCCCGACTTTGCCCCATCCGCTTTGCCCCGTATGTACTTCACTAATTGTAAAATTTATTTAAAATACAAATAAGCTTAATATTAAAGGGTCACATTACCTTCCACACCTTTTTTTTTTAATTTAAGTTTTTAACCAAAACATGCATAATTATTTTGTAATCAATAATATATTTTCAAAATTTTAAAATAGTGCCTACTTTTTCAAAAAATTCAAAAAATCTTTTAAAATTTCAGTTTTTTAAAATCTTTAAGGTTTTTTGTTTTTTTCCTAATTAAAAAAAATTTTTGCTAAACGATCACAACAATCATCTATAAAAATCTGTGCATTCATTTGCTTATGTGTTTATTAGAAAATTTTCTGTGATTAATTATGTAAAATATCGTAATTTATTTTTTTTTCTTTTTTAAAGGTATAACGTGCTCTAAACATTTGAGTAATTTATCAAATGCTTATCCAATGCAAAGTTTTGTTAAATATATTATCTTAATTGCAAAAAGTGTTACTTTAAAGCTGTATCTTTAATAGAAAAAAATCCTTAGGGATTCTAATGACATGAAAACACAATAAAACGATTATCTAGAAAAAACAATTTCAAGGTTTTTTTTGCATAAGAACACGTAGCGTGCATGACATAAAACTACTCATAACTTTTGAAATATTTGAACTAAAGCAAACGAAACTTTTCCACTGTGTTTGGAATAGTTTTTAATTTTGAAATAAGCAAAAAAAATTTTTTTGATCGTTTGATCATTTTTGAGGAATCCCTTAACTAATTTAATACTGCATTGAATATTAGGAGGTCTCAATTAATATTTAAAATGTTAATAACAAGAACTTCATCTTTTTATAGAAGCAAAAATAATTTTTGACTTAAAACAAAGTATGACAATATGATATTCTTTTTTTTTAATTGCCTGTATCACCAAATGCTTTAATCGTCGGCGGTATTTTTTTTTTCCTGACTGGAATAGACTACATGTGCTACTACATAGTCAAAATATTACCACATAGGTGTAGCTAAAAGCAGAGTAAATATATCACCATTTCACTTTGCCCCATGTTCCCCTATTTTTTTTCTGTAATTTAGTTATTTTTATGTTGTTGTCAAACAATCTTTCTTGAAGCAATCTTATAAATGGTTTCCATGGATTTTAGTCTCATTTTCTTAATAACTATTTATATGTACTTTTATTCAGAATGTAATCTACGGATAGAACAATATTTTGCTTCACGGCAGTCGATGAAGGGACATCGTTTGGAATACTGTGAATGCAGAAGAGAATGCATTTATTGTGCCAAGCAGATAAGATATTGTGAAAGTACAGCCTTACATAAATGTTGTCTTTGGGAGGGAGAACGGTTTATCTTGTTTTATTCTTGTTTTATGGGAATCAGGGAAAGAAACCAGCCCTCCTATTAGCTGAAGAACAAATCCAATGAAAAAGATATCTTAAAGGACAAATACATAAGATACACAATTTAGTTTGTTTAATTGTAATTTTTGTAGTAAATGGCATTTTAAATACAAGAGACAGAGACATGGTTAGGTTTTTTTCTTTTTTGGTATGAAAATATTCATTGACATTTTTATATAAGTAAATACATTTTAAAGTAGTTAAATACACAAAAACAGTGGATACTATGATAGTCATCAACTCCGCGGCGATTTTTCTTAAAATGTTGGCAGACTTTAAAATCCTATATTTCGGTTACTGGGACACAAGGACAATTTATTTGTACATCCAGACACTTGTTTTTCTATGCTCTTTTATATGCTACGAATTTAATTTTTTCCATTATCGCACTATCAAAATAATGGTTTCCTGGTAAAGATACCAGGGATAAAATGGATGATGATAGGGGAAAAGCATTGTGTACTATTTTGATTTTTAAAATTTTACCTTCAAAAAAAAGTAATAAAACATTTAAATGTGACGTATAAAAACTCCCTATTGCTTTTAAAAATATATCTGACAAAAGATAAATATTGCGTTGTAATAATATTTTCCTAGGAAACTTAAAGCCTTCTTCCACACAGGAAAAAAAGTTGCAAAAGTATTCAACATCTAAATAAACTATATTGCAGTAATATATACGTATGAAAAATACTTAAACGAAAAAATATGGGATTATCCTTTAAACCCAACAAGAAACTATATTGCTCGAATGCAAAACATTTCATAAAATGAATATCAGTATGAAAAAGGAAATAAAAAAAGCGTTGTAGACTTTTGATTACAGTGTGATTTGAGAGAAAATAATAGGAATAACATTTTATGCAATAATTATTCACATCTTACGGGCTCTTTGAGCAATCACGAATTGCTTACTGTTTTCACTTGACCCGATGAATGACGTTCCTGAATAAGTTTCCTTGACCGTCAGAAATAGTTGATGCCATCCGTTATATTTATAAAGAAATTTCTCTCTATGTCTATGTTGAATTCAAACTGATAATTCATTTTACAACGATGCTTGAAATCGACTGCGATCAACCGTAATACACTACACACATACACAAACAGTCTACACACACATGCGCACACACACACCAAACACTCTCACACACACCACACGCTCTCTCACACACCACACACGTTCGCACACCACACACGCTCACACACCACACACGCTCACACACCACACACGCTCACACACCACACACGCTCACACACCACACACGTTCACACACCACACACGTTCACACACCACACACGTTCACACACCACACACGTTCACACACCACACACGTTCACACATACACACACACCACACACGTTCACACACACGCACCAGCCACACACGTTCACACACACGCACCACCCACACACGTTCACACACACGCACCACCCACACACGTTCACACACACACACCCCACACGCTCAACCACACCACACACCACACGCAGACACACATCACACGCACACATATACCACACACGCACACACACACATACACAACAACACACACACACATACACACACGCGCGCACGCACGTGATTGCGAAGAACATAATTTGAATTCAAGACGTCAGAAACTCACCACATTTCCTTTTTTTTTTATGTGTGTGTGTGTCTCATAAAAATAGTAAAAGTGTGCGAAAGTGTTCAAGTAAAGTTTATACGAACGTATGATCAATTACCGGGAGGAGGGTGAAAATAGATCATTCAAATATTTTTGAAGTATTAAAAGAAATCTTTTATTTATTTTGTTCATTGTTCTCTTTTGAAATACTCCTGTTAAATTGGCAGTAAAAAATATAGAAGAGGATTTGATATATAATACCAACATCTATTATTTTTATCACGCTTAACTAAGCGTATATTCTTGAAAATTTTATCTCTTTTCTTTCTTCATCCTTAGCTCATAAAAATGAAGCTTGAATTTACAATAGCAATAGTCTTTTTTTTTTTTTTTCACAATAAAAACATTGGATTGCATTGGATTATCCTCAAAAAGAAATGCTTCGTTTGTTTTTCAACTGTAAAATGCTTGAGTGAACTTTTTTGGGACTTGTTTTTGTTATCTGATAATACTTCAACTGCTTCTTTTAATTCACGAATAATCTCAATCGATTGGGATGTTTTTTGTTCGTTTTTTTAAATGTGCTAGCCGTTGTATAATTTCTTGAAACGTAATAAATATGCTTAATTAATTAAGCGTATATTGATGTTAGGAATAGACTCTTAACTCCCAGTACACAATGGAAACACATTCGGAACACTTTGATTGAAAAATAAGGTAAAAAAGAAGGGAAAAATGTGTTTCAGTTGCTTGAATGTGCATTGAAGTGTGTTCCGAATGCGCTCCGTTGAAGGGAAAAAGTTCTAAGATGTGTTTTACATCAGTTCCGAACATGTCGCGCTCAGCATATTTGTAAAAGTCAAGGATGGATACAAGCGAGGGGCGATGGACACGATCGCCCCTCTCTTAAAGGGCTCTACCGGCAATTTTTCGACACTGAAGTTCCAAAAGTATTATTCAGACAATATGCGAAGAATTTAAGGGAGCTCTTATCTGAGATATATCAGAATATTTTTAAAAAAACGTGATTTCAGACTATATTTGGTAAAGTTAGAGAAAGAGATGAGGTTCAATTTCTTTCCTCTGCTAATTTTCCGAAGCTACCGTTCCGGAAATGCAATTTTAAACGATATTCGATGATGTTAGAGGAAGAGGATTTGGAAATTCTCTGTAATTTTACCAAAATTGAAGTTCTAAAAGCACATTTCCCCCTCCCTTAAAGAATTCCTGATCCATCCTTGTTAAATTTAAACTTGGGAACACATTTGAGACCAGATTGAGGGAACATTCGATTTCTTTCGTACAAATATTTTTTCAACAGCTTTCGTTGACTACCAGTCAATACTATCTCTTGATATAAATCCCTCAAACTACAGTAAACCTTGAAAAAAAAAACTACAGTAAAAACAAAGATCAAATGGGCTTGCCAACACTCGTCTGTACGTGCACTGTTGTGTCGTTATAACTAACTGCTTGCTGATAATGCTTTACAATCAATATGCCTTTCTGATAAACATGAAGTCACGATCTAACGAATTTTTGTTACACTGCATCAAAAACTGTGTGACCTCATTAGCCTACGTGGCTCTATGTGGTACCACCTTATTTAATGAAGTATTTTCAATTTGGTGTTTAAAAATACTTTCTTTAATGAAGAAAAAACGGAATGAATGAAATGATAAATGAAAAAAAAAAATAATTTATGATGGATAAAATAAATGAGTGAATAAAGTTATTGAGTAAAAAAGAAAATTAGTGAATGGATGAATGAATAAGTGAGAGAATGAATGCATTAATTAATTAATTAATACACGAAAAACTGAAGGAATTAATAACTGAAATGATTTAACTTTTAATAGTTCACTTTGCCCTGCTCGCACGAGATAAATTGCACTAAACTTTTAAAATTAAAACATACCAAGCGTTCAATAATAGTGCGCGGAGTATCAATTGGTCTCGGTTCACATTTGAAATGTTAATAACAAGAGCTTGATGATTTTCTAACAACGAAAATGTTTTTGATATACCAAAAAATATTTCAAAATGAGCATCAAATTTTTAAAAGTAATTGCATAATCCTATGCCTTGATCTTCAGAAGTTACCATTTTCTGATTCTAATCCACCAAGTGTTTAATGACATAGTTAAAACATTGACAGATAGATGGCGCTGCCAACTGAGTAAAATATTTTACCCCATTTCATTTTCTCCCATATTCCTCTACTAACCCTGTTATCGTATTCGAATATAACAAAAGTGCTTTTTTACTGAACCTTAGAACCTCCGATATTTTAACAGAATCTAAAATCAGCCTGCATTGACAATACAAATATCAGAAACACTTCTAAAATAACTTTATTGCACTTATCTTTGTTTTTTAACCAGAAGCACACTTTTATTCACACAAAAAAGTAAATGTTTCTGAAAAAAAACACTTTTTTTTTCAGTGTTTATCTTAAACACCACTGAAATTTTTAACTCCGGTGCGAAACCATTCAAAGCGAAAACTTTTACTAAAATGCACATTTTCTAAAAGATCTCTGAGTATTCCTCACTTGAAAAAATATTTAATATTTCAAAACTGCGTTGCTCTTCCCATGTTTGGGAAATATTTTATTACATTCTTGGTATATCTTTTAAAAAGGATGATAAATAAACAAGAATCTTCTTATCTATTGAGAATTACGTAGTGAAACTTTACGGTGAGATTTCATGGCTCCGTGATCGTGTGCATTTTGAAATGTTGCGTAAAGAGTAAATATATTTTATTTTCCCTAAGGATGTCAGAAAATCTTTTTTTGATATCCAAAGTCGGGTTATGGTAAATCTTGCCGATCTAGACAATAAAATGAAAATAGTATATATATATGGACTCAAAGAAATTCAAACTCGTACAAAACGAAGACCAATTTTTGGGGAAGCACTTTGAAGCAGGTTGATAACGGTTGAACATTAAAGGTATTGAATTTTGTCTACAATTTTCGACTCATATTTTGTTTCGAAATGCAATTCAAAAGGTGAATTTGGCATAAGGAATAAACTTGAAACCTGAATTACAAATTTCGTGTTATTATCTTATACACCAGCAGTTCTAAACCTGGAGGAGCGCGCACCTTTGGAGGCGAAAGAAAATTTCAAGAGGGACACGAATGTATAAAAAAAATAATAATAATAAAGTAAAACAACTAATTTTTCCAAGTTTTGGGGTCACATGTAATTGTACCACTCTTTTTTGTACGTTTCTGAAGTTCAGGGCCAACCTTTTTATCCTTACCAACACTGAATCATACTTCCTTGTCAGAAGAAAAATTTCAGATTGCGCATAGGTAAATTAATTGTGGGGGCTTCTTTTGAGGTGTTTGGTGGCATTGAAAAAAAGAAAAATTACCGACTAGTTTTCAGATGTTAGTTCAGAGAACTGGTAGTTCAAGTTGACAAGCTATGCTTTTAAAATCAACTTGGATATAATTCCTGATCATGTTTAGGAACAAGCAATCAATCTAAAATGCGATTTTAAGCGAATGTGCAAGCAATTACAAATGTGCAAATATGAATGTTTAAAGCTATTTCCTTGTTTATCCGAAATTTTGTGAGAGCGATTGGTAATACGTGCCAGCCTCACCTAGCTTACCTTCGACAACCTCGACCGGTACCAGTGGCGAATAAAAGGTGGGGGTCATGACACCCCCCCCCCCTCCGCGGGGGAAATTTTGAATGTTTGCTTGAAAAAATATAAAAAAATGTCGAATCCATAAGAAAAAGTAAATATCTTTTTGAGTTCAATTTTTTCGGGCATTACAAGAAGTGGTGGATACAAAGAAGGGGGGTGTTATGGAGTCGGAACCCTCCCCCCCCCAATCTGAAACAACACTTTTTTTGTCTGTTATAAGGTTCGTTGCATTTAAGTAGTGAAAATCACTGCTTGAAAAAGAAAGAAAAGAAAACATGACCGAAACCACAAGAAAGAGTAAATAATTTTTGAATTCCCTTTTTTTTTGGGGTATTATAAATTAAATGTCACTTTATGTCACTTTTCTATTTATGTAGGCTTGAGACAGTCTTTTCTTCGCGGCAGCTGTCTTCAGACGCCAGTATAATGAAAATAAGTGTCTGCCGCCCGATCGCTTTTTATAGAACAACTTTAATCGCCGATAGTTATTGTAACGGGTCAATATTTTTAATGCAAAGTCTCTGTAGATTATTCTTTTCTGTAGTGACTTTTAAATTGTATCGTTTTTGTTCATGCTGAGTTTATTTTTAAATGAGCTGTAAATAGTTAGTTTAAATCAGTGTTTTTGGACTTCGTGTCGGGCAAGAAATGTAGAATTTTAGTATCGTGTTTGCCCGAAACCTCGTTACACGAGGGTTTCCGTAACTATCCCATCGTATTGGACGGAAACTCTGCTGAAAAAGAACTAACTGTAACCAAAATAATAAAGCATTCCAGATGACAAACCATTGTTGTCTTTTTTGAAAATTTTAAAAAACTGATTGAACCCAAAGCTGATGGAAACATATCCGGAGTTCTTGTAACAAGCTCAAAGACTGCTACGTTCGCAGCATTTTTTACTGTTATTTAGTGAAGTTTATTGTATTGTTCTGCATGCAAGATGGATGTGTGTCCTGTGTCGAGTATTATGCTAATGTTTAATCAATCTAAATGTATCATGTTCTTTAAACATTTCATTTTTGTTAGATATTCGTAGTATTTATTTATTGTATTGTGTCAACTGGTGTGAATACTGGTCTAAACAGGTTATAATACAGCTTAACCAGGTCATTTTAATGCATTGAATTATTATTAATTAAGTTTAATTAGTAATAATTTAAGTATATTTAATTTATAATAGTTAAAATTAATTAATTTTTCAAATAAAAAATGGTCGATTTTGTGCTTTTGTTGACACCTAAGTTCAAGAAAATTGCCATGCGTAAGACTACATTATTGAGCATGACCCCCCCCCCCCTCCCCCACCCTAAAATGAAATTCTGTATTCGCCCTTACCGATAGCCACCGGTCGGTTGATCACATGACAGCTAATGACGTCAGCGGTTACTAACCGGTTGTTCACCAACCAATGCCTCATCGAACGCTTTCGGTTGATCACCGGTTACTTGCACAGACATGGCGCAGACGAATAACTTCGATAATAAAGACGAATATGTCTTTAAAATGTTTGAGAGACGTCGTACAGTGCCGGAAAGAAAATCTTTTCATTTGGTTGGCAATTAAAAACTTTAGATGCAAACTTCCTGTCATAATCTTACTTGGCATGCTCCCAAGTGATTTCACCGAGAAACGAATATTCGAATAGATTGGGGCCGAAAATCATGACAAGAAGTTTGCATGTAAAATTTTAATTGCCAACCAAATGTAAAGAACTTTTATTGCCTATACTGTGTATGTATGGAGCATACCCAATGGGTCTTACATACCAGAGATTTGAACACGAAATATTCCATGCTCGTATCTGTTCGTTAAATAGCCGCTCGCAAAATACTACTGCTTGCTGTATATTCTACGCAATGACTTTGTACGAGTTTTTGTTGCTGTGAAATAAAAAACAAACTTTTAAACATCTAGGAATTTTTCTGTTTTCAGTGTAAAGTTAGTTCCATTACTTTCATAAAATAGTGTATTTTACATAATATTTCTCAAGTGTTTCAAACTTTTCCTAAGCGGGAGGATACGTTTTAACCGGGACTAATTAAGTGGAGTAGGAGCACGTTGGTGCGTTTTTCAACTTTTCATTTATTATCTCATCAACAAGTTAAATGAGCAGTTTAATTTTCTGAGTTTCATTAAATGTTTCTCTTTATCTCAGATTTTTTTAGAAAATGTTCATTTTATTAATTTTCGCAACCGTTAGTGCCAGATGTATACTTCCATTGCAAAAATGTTCAAAATCAGATGCAAAGTTAAGATATCGAAAGTTTGAAGCAAAAATAAAAATAAGAAAAAATACAAAATTTCACTTTTTATACGGGTCCCATGTCCCCTGATTATTGTTTAGAGAAATAATTTCCATTAAAAAACAATTCCAACACAAAAAAATGAAATTAGTACGACCAATATTCACCGAGATATGAAACGCAGCGTTTTGTGACTTACACCACTTTTTACTCGCCATCAATAACGTTTTGGGGGAAAATATAGCAATGATCATGTGTTTAAAATTATACTTGTGCATAGAGTGAGGTTTTTCAAATTGTTCGAGGTTTTGTCGTGTATTTTTGCGTATCACAGCATAATATTTGCATTTATTTTTGAATAGCAATGAAAAATATAAATACCTTATTTTTTTCTTACTTTGACGACCTAACATTCTTCTGAAAGGGCGGTAAGTTCCAATCTCATCTTTTTATGGTCCCTTAAAACTTTAAACTGGAATATCTTCCTGCGTTTTTGTCGCACAGATGTCAAGTTTTTTGTATTAGTATTGTCTTTCAATGGAGATTATTTCCCTAAATATAAGTTAGGGGACCTGGGACAAACATACACACACACACACCTACAGACACTCACATACAAATGTCTGAATACACTCAAGCCTATCCACACACGTCTACACACACACGCGCCTACACACATGCACACGCCTGCATACACACACGCCTGCATAAACACACAAGCCTGCACACGCCACGTTCACGCTCATGATTGCGGAAAAACGTAACGGACCGCTCAAATTTTTCTCCGGACCGACGCGACGAAGCGATGGTTGAGAATTAGTGATTAAACCGTTTCTGTACATATGTTTTTTCCTTTATAACTTACTAAGAACGAAGAAAGCTGTTTCTGTACATATATTTTTTTCTTCATTGCTTTCGAACCACGGAGAAAGCCAGTTCCGTACACTTGATATAATTATTTTATTTTATTTTTTTTTTATTTTTTATTTTTTTTTTTTTTTTTTTTTTTTTTTTTAAAGGAAAACATCCACATGATACTATGGTAATCACTAAAACTCATGAAATAGTTTTGAATAACGGAAGGTTTCCGGCTTTGATTCAAAAGCAGACTAAGGCAACGATAAATAAATAAAATCCATTTTTTCGGTACGCAATCAAGACTTAAATATACACTTATGTTTCACGATCTTAATATTAAGAATCCTAAATTCCACTTCAACTTCAAACAATAAATAAATAATTGAACGGTAGTGTGAGTTTCTCTAAAAAAAAAAAATTCTCCAATACATGAAGCGGCCTATCCTCCGAAAATCTCCCAAGTTCCGAACAATGTTGTTTGAAGGTACGCGCTGGAGACTGATGATTTTTTACAACAAAGAGCTCTCAGTTACAATTACAGTGAAAGAAAGTCGAAACATTCAAATAGCAACATCTTTTTTTACCAAAATCAGTAGCCTTAGAAAGATTTTTCTGTGATGAAAATTTCTAGCGTAAAGCATTCCAAAGAGCACTATAAGTTCATTAGTGTTCTTTTTCTTCGATTTTTAGTATAAATAAGAGAGAGAAAGGCTGAAACTTATACAAAATTATAACATTTTAGGAACGTAACTGACTGCAGGTCTCGACTGCGAAACTTGATTTTGAAAGAAACAAATTCAAGCTGTTTTTAATTATTTATTTTTATTGTTTAGTGTTTTTAATGTTTTTACGTATTATTTTATTTTTTAGTTCATTTATTTATGCTTTTTTTTAATTTTTAAGCTTATTTTTATTTATTTTTTAATTTTGAGCAATTTATTTATTTTTTTACATTTTTTAACTTATTTATTTTTTATTTCGATAATTTTATTTTAGAGTACTATTTTGTTTCTGATTTTCATTGATCCACAGCAACTGATCTTTGTAGTATAGTCATGATATAGTTACAATGTGAGAAATCTAAATCCCTAGATGTATACTCCAAATTCGTTCCAGTTGAAGGAGTTATATTTGATTTTCTTTCCTTACAGGGCTCGTTTTTTAAAAGAAATATATCTACTTTACATACATCATTCTTATTTTCCAAATTAAAATGATAATCTAACAAAATTGTTAGAAAACCCGATTACATTTTCGCTCTTTTCACCCTTTTCCTGAAATGCAGAATTTCAGCATCGATTTTCTTCAGCGCTGCTGATTCAGCCAGGCGTACGAACACATACAAGTTTCTTTTCGCGTGAAATGAAAGAAATCGTGTTTTTCGTCTCTGTTTCAGACTTAGTTTCGGTTATTTATTGTTAGCTTAACTTAGCAAAATGCGATTGTTCCCCTGTATATTTGTCACAATGGGATCGTTTCCAAAATTTTAAAAGTATTTTTTTTCTGAAAGAGCATGTTTAAAAACATGGAAGCTGACCATTTTTTAAATAATTTCTTTAAGTTTAATATTTAAAAAAAAATACTTAAATCGGTGTTCTTTCATCGTTAAACGCCGATGTCATCGCTTCTGCCGATGACATCACAAATGATGAAATGCCATTCACTGTTACCATTCGCGGTCCAAAATATTTAATTCGCATCTTTACTCACGTGTATTGGCAACGATATGGTTGATAGCAAGCGTAGAGCGCAATTTTAGTTCGCTTCTTGACTATCATAACGCGGAAACGTGGTTGAAAGATGCGCTAAAGAGCATCATTTGTGACGTCATCAAGACCACGCCTTGTTTTCAAAATCGGAAATTTTAAAAAATTAATAAAAAAATAACTGTTGGAAAAATAAAAGTATTTTCTGGGTCCATGTTTTTTTTTTTTTTTTTTTTGCTTCTTTTATCAATTTCAGTGACAAAAGGTACTACTTTTGACTGAAGGAAACAACCCCATTGTAATATATTTCCAATATTCTTCATCCGAATACAAAGTTTATTAAACTCTTCTTTTAACTTTGGTCTGGTAAGTTAATGTTAGCTTAATTTAGTAAATGTTTGATTATTTATTTATTTTGATGTGAATCTTTTCATGCGAGGGCTTTAAGATTCTGATGCGCAAGCTTTCTTTGAAACGGAAGTGACTTAGTTGCTTTTTAATTGTTGCCAAAAACAATAAAAAGTAATTAATATATATATATATATATATATATATATATATATATATATATATATATATATATATATGTGTGTGTGTGTGTGTGTGTGTGTGTGTGTATCTAATTTGAATTCTGACACTTTGAATTCGAATTATGTTTTTCGCAATCCCGAGTTGCGACAGGACCGTACTCATTGGAGGCTATTGTTTCCTGAAACGGCTCCTGTCCTCCCAAGTCTGCCCCTCTTCCTGGGCGGTTACGTGTGTGTATGTGTGTAAGGACTTGTTTGTGTGTAGACGTGTGTGTATGCAGGAGTGTGTGTATGCAGGACATGGACGCCACGGCCTACGAGTTGGGGATTCCGGTGGACAGTGTGCTAGTGAAGGCTAGGACCAGAAGAGCAGTTCCGTCCTCCGGTGGACGGCGGTAATGCAAAGGCCCCTAGTTAATTCTGAAAAAGGAACCACAACATCATGGACGCTCAAATGAAAGCAATAAGCACTCGTGATTGCTAAATAACTAACCGGTTAGTTTTGTTAATAAAGTTTACACTTTATAATTTCTGGACTGAACTTAAACAAGCATCCATTTGTGGTTGTTGCGCATCACTTGATCAGTTTAAAGGGGTAATCCACATTGCTTAAGTTCAGCATTGAAAATAGCTCGTTATTAGGGCTCGACCGATGGCATTTTTTGGCCGATGGGCCGATGCCGATTGTTGGCCGATTGTTCAAAGATGGCCGATGGCCGATGGCCGATTATTTTTCTCCAAATGGCCGATTGCCGATGGCTGGTGGCCGATGTCGATGGCCGATGGCAAAAAAATAATAATAATAACAATAATCAAACGAAAATAAATTGCTAAGATTTTCAGGGATTTGAAGGATCCTTCCCCCTCCCTTACTAAATCTTGCCACCATTTTCCTGATGTTAAAAAAGGAAGTTTTTGTTTTATTAGGAGGTTTTCAAGAAACTCTCTTATAATCAAGTATTAACTTTCTGTAAAAACGAAATTTAGGAAAACTTCATTGTTTTCTTCCTCCTCGAGTTAACCTGTACAGTAGAAAAAACATTGGTTCCATGATTTTTCTCTGCCATCCCTTCACTGAGAAACAAGGAATTGTACTGATGTGCTATCAAGAAAACCTCTTGTTTGGTATCTAAGTAATTTTATTCTGGTAGTGATATTAGAAACTTACATTTCTAAGAGATTTTCTTTTTGCCTGCAAATATAGATTAAAAATATGCTATCCTTTTTGGGAAAATACGTTTGTTTTTCCAAAATATTGAGAGTAAATTTGCCGCCCTTAAAAAATGCCGCCCGGGGCGAACCACCCCCTCCGTCACACCCTAGCTACGCCACTGGTCTCACGCAGGGTTCGTACGCTCTTTCAAAACTCCTCCAATACTCCTTCATTTAGGAAATGTTTTTGAAGGGCCCTTCAGACTCCTTCATTTTGGTTTTAACTCCTTTAAAACTTCTTTTTTTTAGTTCAAGACTTCATAATCTTCCTCTATGACAGTAACTTATAATATTTTGATCGACAACTAACTTTGTCACAAGGACGATTTTAACGTAATAATTTCATGCATTTATTTTTTTTCATAAAGATGTGATTTACAAATTGATCATTGTTAAGTCATAAAAATTGAACGTGAACATTTTATTTAAAGAATAAAACATTTCTTAAGTGAAGTAAAACATGCTTAAATGGTGCTTGGCTATTTTTTCCAAGATTTGTAATTATTGTTTTTTCTTCCACCACACTCTTAGCAGCAAAAATGAAGTTGTGTAATTATGATTTAAATATTTAAAACTACATAAGTAGATGTACTACATCAAGTGATTATGTTAAAAAAACAATTGTTTCGTGAATCGAAGTTACGATATAGTAAAAATGGTCATCCACAAGTGATGTCATGCCTTGAGGAGGAGACGGGCTCATAAAATTGTGACAGGGGGAAGAGAAAGGTTGACAAAAAGTGACACCACACAGTTATTGTAACAATATGTTTATAAAAAGCATGACATGGGACAAGAGGAGGAGTTAGGAGAAGTGTGACAAGGGGGAAGGGGGTTAAATATGTTGAAAAAAAGTGCGACATCATTTAATGACAGCCCATTAGTACTCCTTCAAAACCTCACTTTACTCCTTCAAAACTCCTCCAAAACTCCTTCATTTTATTTTTGAAAGTGAGTACCAACCTTGTCACGTATCCCCCCCCCCCTCTACCACCTCAACTATATTTGGTCAATACAAGTATAGTGCAATCGGAAAACCGGGATTTGAAACTGAAGCAGGTTTTTAAGTGAAAGTAAAGCAAGTTCGTACGCAAAATGTATATTATATATATTACTTCTACACATATAACTTTATTCTGAGCGTGTTATCATTTGAACTCACGAAATCAAAGAAGTAAAGAACTAATATACATTAATTTGAGGAAATCTATGATCTAAGTGAGATTGGCATGCAAGACTAGCTACGTTGGTGGGAGGGCTGCCATTGTTTGTGATTGATAAATTTCTGAATGTTAGGTTGTAATTAACGCACAGTGCATCAGAATACTTTCAATATCTTCTACGATGCTTTGACTTTGTATGTGGTTCTAATGCTGAAAAATCAGATTCACTCATATGTGGATGAAAACTACACAACAAACCGTGTGTAATGTCGAAAATATTCACACGTGACCACAAAATTGAGCAAATTATAGTTAGTTTTGCTTTTTCATTTTATTTTTTCTAAACATGCACGCCTCCCAGGACACTCTTCATCGCCCACTAGGGAGGTGTGCACCTCCCCCGCATCAGTTTGAGAACTGGTTGTCTTAGAGCAAGCACAAAAACCCTTTTAAAACATGCACCCCAGTTTGTTTTGACGTGAAGTGGCGGATTTAAAATATCGCAAATGTTACAATAGCGCGAGAGGCCCCATGACCATAAAGGCCCCGTAGGAGTTACAAAAATGCTTATGGTTGAATCCATTTCAATTCAAAAAGGTGCGTAACTTGATGGTTTCGGATTTTTTTGAATTTAACATATGTTAAAATTTATAAAAAATTAAGAAATATGTTTTCGATTTTTTTTTTCTTTTTTTTTCTCTTTTTTTTTTTTTTTTTTGCCCAAAAACATTTTGGGACCGAGATGCAGATTGCCAAAGATGGCGGTCAGGTCATGATTTCTCACTTGGGATTATCGTCAAAATCTTAAAAGTATATAATATCTCAAGAACAGTAAAACATATTTTGTTGCGTTTTGTTTTACTTGAAAGGATATTTTTTTGTTTAAAAAAATGCAACATTTTAAAACATGATCTTTAGTTTTTCTCCACATTCTTTTGAAAAAAAAAGTTAAAATATTTTTTTTAATTTTCCTTGAATCAATGCTATTTATTTTTTTTATTTATTTATTTATTTATTTATTTATTTTAACAGTTTATTTGTATCACTGAGCACTACGTTCTCTAAAAAGGAGAGCTTCCACTTTTTGTTTAAGATATTTTAGAGGCATTTGAAGAAATGGGGGGTTTTTTAAGGAACTCTTTACGTAATGGCAGACCTGAAAATTAAAAAAAAAAATCGCAACAAGTGGCCAGAAAACACTTTAAAGTCAAGTTATATAGCGAAATTATCGTTTTCAGTCTCCATGTTATCCAGGAGTTTTATTTTTTATGAAAACAATAACGCAGTCTCCATCCGATTCGCTGCATTTACCTCGCAACCTTTCAGCGTAGCGCTAAAAGAATAGTTTAGCGCAATGCCATCTTGTTCTCACTAAATTGAATATCCTGAATCAAATGGTGACTCAAAATGAAAATTTTGCTATATGACTGAATTAAAAGTGTGTTCTAGCCACTTGCTGCGAAAAAAAATTTTGAATTTTCAAGTTTGCCTTTACGTAAAAATTCATTAAAAACCCTCATTTTTTCAAATGCCTCTAAAATCTGTTACACGAAAAAGTAGAAGTTATCCTTTTCAGGGAACGTAGTGCTCAGTGATACTAATAAATAGTAAAAAAAATGAATTTTTTTGAAGTATGCATTTTTGAGATAAGTCAAAAAAAAATAAAATAAAATAAAATAAATAAATAAATAAATAAAAAATATTTTAAACTTTCTTTTTTTCAAAAGGCTGTGGGATTTTTTTTTTTTTTTTCAAAACTTGGTATATTTTCATAAACAAAACAAATATTCTTTTAACAAAAATGAATCGTAACAAAATACGTTCTATCTTTCCTGAGAACCTTATCTACCTTACCTATCTGTACCTTAAAACCTTTTATGAAAATCCCAAGTGAGAAATCATGACAGGGCCGCCATCTTTGGCGGCCTGTATCTCTGCCCAGGAATTGTTTTGGGCAAAACAAAAAAATGTATTTCTTAATTTTTTATGAATTTTAACATACGTTAAACTCAAAAAAATCCGAGACCATCAAGTTACGCTCCTTGTTGAACTAACATGGATTCTACCTCATGATAAATGTTTTACAAGTTCCGTGATAGAGAAAGAGGGCCCCAAAATGTATTTCGACGGGCCTCCAACTTTTAACAGCGCCGAAGCGATACAAAAAGACTGCATTTATGGATTCATATTACAAATATCGAAAAATTGAAAATTACCGTCGGGTCAACGGGAATCTAACAAAATGTCACAAAAACGGGTTTCGCCATCTCATATTTGTTTCCAAGTTGATCTCCAATTCGGCAATATATCACCATTAGATCAGTCTAAGACGCTATGTTAGTTTTGCATTGAAATAAGTAATTGATAGCCACAAAAAAATGAGTAAATAGGCTTTTTAGAACACCCGATTGAAAACAAATAGGGAAGTGCACAACTGGAACGTACGCAGAACCCACATACGAAATTTTAGCCTTCTACAGCTTACCATTTTTGAGTTATGACTTATGAGAGAGACATTAGCACATCCAACCACAAAAAAACAACGCAATAATTAACTTGTATGTATCTGAATGCAGTATTAAAAATTCCTTCAGGGGTGACTAAAATAAAAATTCATACTGAAATTCAAGTAAAAAATTTTATATGAAAGCAATAACTCCCTTTACTTTGCATTAAAAAGTAAAACAGCGAAGGTCCTTTTTTCGAAAACATCGGCCAGTTCCATCGGCTTTTCGATGTTTTTTAAGGCCGATGGGCTGATGTTTCCTCCAAGTTAGCATCGGCCGCCGATGTCAATGCCGATGGCTAAATTATTGAACCATCGGCGCCGATGCATCGGCCAGGCCGATGCATCGGTCGAGTCCTACTCGTTATTTTTATCAACAAAATTAACTTTATAATTACTACTATTTTTCGTTGTTTTGGCAACACTTAAAAAGTGGATTTCGAGTATTGTTTAGTTTTTCATTGATTATAATTTGATTTCTTCACTAAAATATGCAATTTTGTTGTAAATACGCCTAAGTCAAGCGCAGAAAGAACGAGAGCATTACATGAGAGGAAATGTGCGGGTGAAGTGACAGTTCAGAATGCGAAAAAAAAAGAGAAAAAAGAAAAAATTCCTTCTTATCTTGTGTTTTTATGACACAGTTTTTTTAAAGCAGTCATAATCATTAAACTATTCTCATCACTTTACTCAAAGTCTGACAATTCTACTCCAACCTACTGTCTCTGTGATTGGTTGATAGAGAATCACGTGATCTTTTTTTGATTTGTGATTGGTATACAATTATTGTAGCGAGGGGAACTTATGTCGTTACACGCTGTATGATTGGTGAGTCGTAAAAGCACATCTAACTTTTGAACTTCTTATGCCAAATATATTTAAATGAACTCTTTAGTGTTTTTTTACTTTTTGACTATGTCTGCTTTAAACTAAATATTTTTCACAGTACATTTTATTGTTTTCTGTTACAATTGCGCTTATACCTTGCTGCATAGAACATTTATGTACTGACTAGCTGCCACCCGCCCGGCTTTGCACGGTCTACTCGAAAATATAAGTTATGTCAAGTGACGCGTGTTCGACAATCAGGCATGAACAAAAAAAAAATATTTAAAAAAATCGGTAAAATTTTGAGGCGGATTGCGGAAAAATAACCAAAAAGGAAACATTTTAAATCCTCCGATTACTGGAAAAGCCTTAAAACAAAAGCCAAATTTTATTTCTTCACATTCGAGAAAAAAAATGGCAATAGATCTTTGTTTTCAATTATTTTCTTCACGCTACAAATTTTAATAAAAGCATTGTTACGGGAAGTTGAGTTGCAGCATTGAATAATAATTTGAATGGAGGAAAGCCTTCGAAAATTAGGGATTTTATGTCGAAATCCAAGATTTATAATTAATAGTTTTTAATTGACATCTCCGCTAATTATTATCGGAGGATTATGTTAAATAGCCAAACATGAAGACGGGAAAATTACGAATCCATCAATACCTAGCTCGATGGTCAGTTCATTGTCGTTTGGGAGAAGAAGCTTGGACATACATAGATACGCTCAGTTTTTAATTATATAAGATGTTTGCTTGTATAGTATTAACGTGTAACTTTTTTAAAGTGAAATATTTCCAAAATAAGTTTTAGAAACACTGAGTAATCGAGCACAGCAAGTCATGAAGAAAAAAAAAGAGAGTTTTAAAAAAAGTAACAAACTTCCATTCATTGCAGCCAAGTTCAAAACTTGGATAGCAGGTTTTTTTGATGAAAAAATCCCCTTCAGAAGGTATTTTTGTTCAAAAAAAACCCCCTCAAGAATGTATTTTTTTTATCAAAAAAACCCTCCAGAAGGCATTTCTGGCTGCGCTAGTAATTTGACTGAAGCTCTATTTTTTTTTTTTTTATTCATGTCAATTACAGATGTTTTTTGAATGAATCAAAAATACATAATTAAATATGATTTCTTTGAAAAAAAATAACTTCTGCTGCTATGGTAGCATCCATTTAAAAGTTGACCATTATTCTGCATGGTGTATCAGTACAGCGTTTACAGACTTTTAGGGCAGATAGAGTACACCTAGACGATGGGAAATCACATAGCAATTCATTCTCGGAAACGCTTTCCTGACGCGATAGTGACGACACAAAGCACGAGAAAGACACGACAGAAAACAAGATTAAGAGGAGAAAACGTGTTTAATATTTTTAATACAGCAAAAATACGGGTTTTGTCTGGTGTACACGATAGATGTTGTTACGTAAACCAAAGCATCAGATGACGGTACATGCTCGCACGCGGTTTTTGTTACTGCGGGAAGTCCGGAACACGCCTGGTATTTACGTTAACGTTCGATATTCAATGCGCCGGAGATGTGAGGCACGCATCACGGCCTGGGACGGTCGTAATTTCGAACACATACTTTGGTGACGATCGTTGGTTCCTTAGTGTTCTTTTTTTTTTAGTTTTTTACTGTATTAAAGATAATAAACATGTTTTCTTCTCTTATTCGTGTCTAGTCTTTTTAGTGATTTGTGTCGTCACTACCACGCCAAGAAAGCGTTTCCGACCATGCATTGCTATGTGATTTCCCATCGTCTAGGTGTACTCTATCTGCCCTGAAAGTCTGTAAACGTTGTACTAGTACACCCTGTGTGATTTAACATGAATAATGAAAATTCAAATTTCATACAATCTAATTCTATCTTAGTTCAGTCTAATTTTTCATCAACTTAATCAAGTGAAATACAACATTTTTTGTGTGTTTACGTTCAACTTAAATGTTTTTAATGCATCCGAAATACAAAATTGAACGCGTATGGTTTCTATGAATGCAACAATTTGCTGTATGCAATTATGAATACAACAACAGGATTTATTTAAAATGTGCCATTTATCAATACTTATGAAAAATATTTCTGCTAGCGCAATGTTTGCGGATAAGGTGCAATAAATCAATAAAATCATGGAAAAAAAATCAAAGAAATTTTCATAATACTCTTCATGTGTCCTAAGCATTTGACTGCAACTGAAAATGTCTTTCCTTACTACCCTTTATCAGTTATTAAAGACTTTTTTCTCACAGCTCAGTCATAAAAGATTTTTTTTCTCTTTTTCTCCAATTTTATTATATTTGACTTTTTATTTATTTATTCATTTATTTAACACTGCAAGTTTATAAAGTTAAGTCCTTTGCAAAAAACTTACATTACTACCGCAAAAACATAGTGTATCATTTTTTTCTTTTCTTTTCTTTTTTTCCCTTTTCGACTTAACAAGAATATATCTTTGTTTTGTTTTAAGTGACACACCTCATAATAAAAATTTACCGAAGAATGTCAAAACGTAATCACTTTTTCTTGACAACTCCAGTCAAGAAAAAAAAAAGTTTTTTTTTTCTTTTTTTCCGTTTTTGAAAAAGTTTCTTTTTTTTTTGTTGTTGTTGTTTGTTTTACTTTTCAGTTTTTAGGCAATTTTCATTTTTCCATTTTCTAACGGCATGTTTTCAAAATTCTAATGATAATCAAATTGTTTATCAGTAACTTTGACTTATCTTCTTTTTAGTTCCTTACCAAACGGGCCGTCAAAAAAAATAAAAAATAAACGTTTGAATAAAATTTTAAAAAACCTCGTTATACTCAATGCTTTAACATAGAGCAAAAAGATAGTAGACATACTCGTGTTAATACTGCCATCTATCGAAGATATTAAGAACTATTCCATTGAAAATGCGGTTTTTAAGCTATATCGCTCACTGTAACAGTCGAGAGTGTACGTAAGAGAAAATCTCGTAATACCACCGTAGCAATTAACGTTGTTACAGGGAGTTTTTTTAACTGTTCTTTTTGAAGCAAATGCTGCTAGGCACCAGTGGCGTACTGGGCCGCCGGGATACCGGGAAAATTCCCGGTGCGCCGGTGCCTTAGTGCGCCGGCGCCTCAGTCTTTTTTTTTTAATGAATTTTGTACCGGATATTGAGGAGCCTGGTACCACAAGATTTATCGTACGAGATGAACAATTAAGACAACATCATAAAACTACGTAACATCCCTTTTTAAAATCAAAGTTACCTCCATCCATCGGTTTAATCAGAATCGTTAATGTAAAATGCTTTTTTCATTCCCATCCAAATCTACCTCCCTTCACCCAAAGAATAAAGTGGAATTTAAAAAAAAGTAACATCAGAGGATTTTTTTTTTAATTTGAAGTATCAATTCTCGAATCTAACAATAAGCAACCATTCAGCGCCGGCTTGAACTCAGTTGAAACTATAAAACTTTCACCTAAAAGTTTTGAACAAAGCCATTGTTTCCAGATTTTTTTGAATCAAGGCGCCTATTTCGGACATCTAACTTTCGTACGGCGTCCATCTCTCTATAACTCGGTGACAAAGCCAGGGTTTTTAGTCCTGGGGGGAGGGGGGCTAAGGGCAAAATTTTTTATGTTGTCTTGATGACGCTTCCAACGAAGCAAAAGAAAGGCAAAAACTTCGGTTTCACTAAGTGCGGACGGGGAGTGAGGCTGCAGCCTCATACATATATAGTTCAATTCCTAAATTCGTCACTGATATAACTAATCATAACTAACAGAGAAAAATTAATAAAACTGGTATGCCTTCATTGCACAGCCCTTTATTTTTATTCATGATTCAGAAGCGCTACGAAATTTTTCAACAGTTCATAATTTTCTAATAGTGAAGATGAAAATTTCGTGGCACCGGCGCCCCCATGAAGACTTTAAGGCACTCTAATTTACTCCTCCCCCCCCCCCCCCCAGCAGATTGGGAAACAAAATTAGAGGTAGGAGCCATTCATTTTCAATGAGAGATTTTTTTTCGTTAAAAATATTTTCTTTTAAATCATCATTAAATGTAGCTCTTGATTACACAAAATTGTTGTACGCGTGTATTATGCTTCTCATTTTCAACTTATCACATTTAATAGCTTTAAATTTGAGCTTTTTCATAGGATCAGATTGTCCTTTTAGTCATTTCATTTGATTCTTTTCACACTTCCACATACCTTTTCCCTTTCAGGTGCTACTTTTTTTTAAAGGCGGCAAATATCACTACTACTCAATAAATTTTATTTTAAATTCAAAACATGATCAGGGGCATAACTAGGAGAAGCAGAGGGACACCAACCCCCCTCCCTCCGAGCGCGAAATTGAAGATATGACTAAAAATATTTTTCCCAACTTTAAATGAAAAAGAAAAAAAAAATCAATCGAAAATTAATTTTGTCGACTAAAATCAGCGGCAACCACCGTTGGGGTACGAGAGATAACTCGCCGCCTTACCCCAGCATTATTAAAGATCGCCAAAATTTCCATTTAAAGTACTTCAATTTCGAAAACTTTCAGGGGATAGCACCTAGACGACCCACATCATAAAAGATCGTTTAAAAGTTAGCATATTGGACTTCAATTTCGGAAACTTACTAGAGGAGTCACCCTAACTTCAGCGAAATTATGATTCCCGAAATTATAATAAATTGTCTATACAATTTCATTTTAGCTCTTCAATTTCGAAAACTTTCCAGAAGAGAATCCCCGAACACCACCCCGTCCTCTAAAGTTATCAAAGACAGAATACAGTTATGCCATTTAAGACTTCAAATGCGAAAAATTTCCACAGAAAAGTTTTGAAACGCATGCCTTTCTCTAAGAGTCAGCAAAAATGGCCTACAAATATGATATTTGAACTTCAAATTTCGAAAGCTTCCGGGGACGAACCACCGTATTCACTTTATTAAAGTTGATCTAATGTTTTGTAAAGACCTCAATTTCGAAACTTTTTCGAAGAAGCGCTCAGGGCCGTCGCCAACATACACCAGTTTTTCGGAAATGGAGCCGCCAATTTCTGAAAGTGATTAAAAACAGAAAAAGAAAAAAGAAGAAAACCTTCGCAATCTTTAAGAATTGAAACAGTAATAATCAATGAACTAAAGAAATAAAAGTGACAAAAAGTATTTTTTCTGCCAAATTTAAAAAGAAAATGAAATCTTCGCATATTATTGAGAAACATCCAAGATCCTGCATTATAATTTACCTAACTGAACTCCGCCGAAATGTACGTTTCAAACATTTTTGATCGAAAAATAAAATAGCGTATCGTTACAAACCTATTACGAGATTTAGTTCAATAAAAAATGAATAGATTAATAACATTATAGAATTATGTAGGCCGCTGTAATTTGTTTCAAAAAGAAAACAAGTTAAAATAAAATAAAAAAGTAGGGAACGAGATGTTGTAATGAATCTCATCAAAAACAACCCTGTTGTAAAAATTTCCCCGCCAAGAAAACCTTTAACTTTTCCGCACAAAAAAGAAAACCTGCATCCTAAACCCAAAAACCCCCAGCCATAAAAAGTTATGATATCTAGTTTGCCCGCCAAGTATCTGTCAAACTATCATCCTCCCTCTTCTCCTTTTTCATCACAGCTACTTACATTAGAACCTCCTCCCACCTTCAACTCCTCAGAAATATGGATAGATCTTTTAAATTGTTTATCTTGTTTGGAAACGAGATATCATAACTTTTTATGGCTGAGGGTTTTTGGGTTTAAGATGCAGGTTTTCTTTTTTGTGCGGAAAAGTTAAAGGTTTTCTTGGCAGGGAAATTTTTACAACAGGGTTGTTTTTGATGAGATATCACATCTTTTTGCATTGACATTATTACTTTGTCTGTATTTTTAGAATTGAGAACTTCAAGTCAGAAAATTTTCAATTGAAACAACGCTGTTTTGTGTTTTTAAGAACAATAATGGCTAGCCTAATTTTACGTTAAGTTATTTTCTGACTATTAAGATTCTATGTTCATTTTGCGAGAATTGGGCGGTTTAAATTTTATTGCAATTCTTGTATCCTCTCTGTTGCAAAGAAAACTTCTTGGATAATAAAATACTATATTTTAAATTATATTGTTTTCGAGTATTTTACAACTTCACAATAAATTCTATTAGTTTCTTTATTTGACAGATTATTCAACATTTTCATGAAGGTTTCTTTAAATGTTTTATAGCTTGAGGGCTATTTTAATCTAGCTTTTCACTTTTTGTTTAATTACATTTTTTCTTAAATCGTGGATTATTTTACGTTTTATGGGATAATTTTAATTGTTTGGTGATTTATCTTTTTCTTGATAGAAGTCTTTGTCATGTTTAATACCTAGTTTTCTTTAAAAGTTCATTTAAAAAACAAAATAACGCATGTTATCACCAACAAAAAAAAAAAAAAAAAAACTAAGCCATTAAATATTTTAAATTTGAATGTGTCAGAAGATCTATACAACTTTACTCGATGTCAAATCGCGGATATCCCAAATTTGCCATAGCGAATGCGCATGTTGCGCGCGGACTAAGCTCATTAAAAGTCTTGCTTAAATTAATTGCAAAAATTTTTTCAGCTAACAAATTATTGCAAAGCACGGATATCCACACACGTATTTCATATATTTTCAATTCATTATGTGTTGTTTGTGAAAAATCCATTAGTTTAGAAAATAAGCAAACCAATAAAAAAGTGCTATTTTTCGCTTTTAATTAAAAAGTTATATGTACCGTATTCATGTGCGTACAGTTTCATATAATTTGTCACGTAAAATAACCCCAGTTTTACCCCAGTTTAACCCCAGTTTCGCGCCGACATTCAAAATTTCTTCCCTCCATAAATATATCAAAACTGAAAAACAGGGGGAAGGAAATTTCGTATCGGCATAACTTGGGGGGGGGGGAGGGGGGACAGCATTCTAATCTCATTCATTAATTTGTTTCTCTGCTTAAGTATAAACAAACAACATAGAATCTGAAAACAGAAAGCCCAATGAGCAAAGTCTGCGCGCATGCGCAGTCGCTGTGGCAAATTTGTGATATCCGCGATTTAACGTCTAGTTGAAACTTTTGGATACCTTTTAGTCTTGATTAAATTTCATTTCCTAAGACAACTTTGGAATACTGTTAGATCTGTTCTAACCTTGCAATTGCAGTCCGAGATAAACAAACCCTATGAGCTGAGAGTAAGTACATAAGAATTTAGGGAAAATTAGTGATTTTCAAACTTCAATTACTCCGGCCCATGATGTCCCTGTGGGTTGAATTTTTGTATATGTACTCAATGGCCCCCCAAGAATATGTATACAAGAAATCATTACCATAGCCCCCCGGGAAGGTACAATTTGGGGGGTAAAAACGAGGGGGGAAGAGGAGGTTGGTCAAATGGCACAAAAGGCACATCAGTAGGGCACAAGGAATGTGTGTGCGAAATTTCAGCTTGATTCCTTTTTTCGTCTGGGCTGTAACCCTGTCAAAGAAAGCGAAAACTTTTTTGAACAGCGATTTTATAACTTTAATGCATCCCCCCCCCCTGATGATCCAGGGGATTGTATTTTGGTTTACGGCGTCAGGGGCCACTAGAGATTGAGTGTAACAAAAATCAACTCCGGGGGTCTTCATGGTGCTGAGATACAGAGGGGTGAAAAACCCAAAAAACCCCAACTTGTTCTGTCGTGTAATCTTGTTCTTGGTCGCTTTTATTTTCTTTCATCTTTGGCGGTGGATTTGCTTCTGTTGGCTGCTAAAGTTTGGTTTCCTTGGCGGGGAGGGACGCTCCCGCGTCCCGTGATTAATAATAAGTTCTCAGTGTTTGAATGTTTTAAGGTGAAGGTAAACCAAAACTTTATCCCGAGCTGTAGGAGGCATGATGTTTAAATTAAAATAAAGTGGGGGGGGGAAGACTCTAGAGACATCAATCCAAAATGTGAAAAGTTTTCTCTTTGGAGCCACAAACTCTTGTATTTCAAATAAATAAAAATATCAGGCTGGAAATTTAAAATTTCATTTTCGAAAAACTGAAGCACTCAAATAGGTTTAGAAAAGAAAACTGGAGGAGCGTTTTCCACTACATTTTTACCAATAATAAAAACAAATACGTAAAAACAGAGAAGAAAGCGTAAGAGTGGGAAGTCCCTGAACCTTATATCTCTTCGTTTTTGATCGCCAAAGGTAGTCGAGAAGCGTGTTTTTTAAATTTTGATTTTGAAAGAATTCCGAGGAAGAGTTCCCTAAACACATCGCCTACAGTCTCCAAAGATGGTCTTCAACTTCAAAAAGCTTCCAGGAGAGCATTCCACTCAAATATTCGAGAACCGCAACCACCCCATCATCAAAAATCGTTTAAAATTTCGGTTTTAGGACTTAAAATTCTAAAAATTACAGAAGTCCCTGAACCTCCCTTCCCCCTATTATCACCAAAAATAGTCGTTTTTAGGGCTTAAATTTCTAAAAATTCCAGAGGTTCTTGAACCTCCCTTCCCTTCTAATATCATCAAAGACGGTCTAAAAATATGGTCGTTTTTAGGGCTTCAATTCTGAAAAGGTTTCCGAGAGGAGCTCCCGAACTGCCTAATACATCGTCGGAGATAGACTGCAATTTTTTTTTCTGGAATTTCAATTTTAGAAAATTTCCGACGGAAAGCCTCCGAACCTCTCTGCACACTAATATTACCAATGATCGTCCAAAAACTGTGTTTTAGGAGATAATCTTGAAACCTTTCTTGGGGAACGATCCTATCACTCGCTCTAAATCGTCTTAAATTTTGTTTAAGGGTTTGAGTTTCGAAAGGGTTCGGAGGAGAGCTTCCGGGAACTCCTCTCCCTTACAACATCATTGAAAGTCAACTGAAATAAAGTTTTTAGAACTTCAAGTTCGGAAAAAATTCCCGTCCTCTTAACATTACCAAAGATGGCCTACAATCGTGCTTTTAAGACTTCACTTGTGGAAAATTGCCGGTTTTTTTAACGTTACGAAAGATAGCCTGCAGTAGCGTTTTTACGACGAAAAACGCGCTACGTTCGAAAAGTTCCCGAGAGTGGGCCCTCGAAACTATCCTCCCCTAATATCACCGCAAATAGTCTAATTGCGTTTTTACCGCTTCAATTTCGGGGAAGAGCCAACCACCCTTTCTAAAATAATTGGATATAATCCACAATTGCGTTTTTAAAGTTTCAATTTCGAAAAAGGTCTGGGAGCATCACCGAACCTCTTCAGCCCCTAACATTACCAAAGATAATTTAGAGATAATCTTTAGATATCGCAGTTTTAGAATAATCTTTAGAGATCATCTAAAACTGCGTTTTAGGGGCTACAATCTCGAAAAATTTAGTGGGGAGGGCCCCGGACCCCCCTTCCCCCTCTTTATTAAGATGGTTGTAGAAAACAATTGAACTTTAACTTTTCGATCCCAAAAAAATGGACGAGGAAGCACTCTCTATCCTCTTTTCCTTCAAACTCCTCTTTTTACTCGTTTCTTATTCATAAAAAACTCGTCCAAAGTTTAATTTTTAGAAGTTCTAACTTCGAAACCTCTCCTCCCCCTAAAACACCCCTCTTTCTAACATCACCGAAGGAAGTAAAAAACTTTCTCTCATTTCGACAAAAGGGGGGGGGGGCGCAAAAGTTTTAGTTGTCTTGGGGCGTTGAAGATTATCTACTACCTCGGATAGGAAGTTCATCAAGTTTAATTTTTTAGTTCAACTTGGTGAATGGGGGGGGGGCGAAAACAGAACAAGGCGCCGGTCAAGTGTTTTTCCCGGTACGCATTTTTGACCCAGTACGCCACTGTTAGGCACCAAATAGTAAGCAAAGTAACAACGATTTTTCTTGCTCTATTGTAAGTGTCTGTAGCTCGATGATAGTATCATAATGGGCAGAAATTGGTTAGACACGTTTTTATTCGTTGCCAGAAACAAAACAAGCAAGGGTGCCCATCGAGGGAGGGGGGTCATGGAGCAGACTGCGCTATTTTGATTTTTAGGGGGTTGCTTTGAGAGGTATTTTTCTATTTTTAGGGGAGTCTTTGTGGTATTTAGAAGGGTCATCCTTACTTTTGGGGCCCCTGGCACAACTAACCCCAATCTCCCCTAAAAGAAATAAAAGATGCATTATTTTTCATTGATTTTAACCCTGGTACAAATGCACACAGGTACATTGTATTTTTCCTAATAGGGTTGCGTATAAGTTTCTCACCATTTTCAGTCTCCCTAAGAGCTGCCATCTATTTTGTTCACTGGGCACCTCGATCCGAGGATATCCATTACCATTAAAATTTTTACGCCCAATTTCCCCACTAGTCGGAGGCACTTGGGGGCTTTCTTCGATGCAAAACTGACCTCGGAAATTAATTTTGCCCACAATATTCAAGGTCGAACGGATACTCAGAGGATCGTTTATACATTGGGGTACCTAGCAGCAAGGATACATCCAGGGTGGTGGTAATTTATCGTATTCCCCCGCCCCCCTCCGTGAAAAAAACTTATAATGTTTTGTATAAAAAGAAGTCGATAAAACTATCAGAAGCAAGTTATTTTCGTTTATGTGGTGTAACGAAAGTTTTAGTTGTAACACAAAAAATAAATTACGAATGCACTTTATTTAAAATTGTTTCAGCCGCATATGTAACTGCCCCCCTCCCGCAATATTCTCTATTTTGGTTGAAACTAGATAGGTTAAATGTGATTTAAGATAAATGATTGGAAGAAATTTTTAGAATAACGGTAATTATATTTTTATACACTCTTAAACTTTATTTGGGTGTCACTCACGGCGGCAACTATGTTCTAGCCTTTTTTCCCCTTTAGTTTGTTTACTGTATTTATTTATTTATTTTAATTTTTACATAATACGTACGATTAAAATCTTTAACTTAATACATTAAATTATCAAAAAATGGTCTCATGCGGGACAAAATCTCTGATTTTTCGTGCAATGGACTTCACACAAAAAGTTTGCATTGAACGACAAGAAATCTGGTAATTATTTTTTTTTTTTTTTTTTACAAATAAACTTTTAAAAATAGAATTAATTAACGTCGCCACTTAATTGACAGTCCAATAAAATTCCGAATTTTCGTCAAGTATAATCGTGTTACTCAACAAATTAGTCATTTGCTGAGTACCAGGTTAGGAGGTAGGGTAGGACGGGGCTAGTTGAGCAATTTTTTATTCAAATGATTATAGCTCCTCCACAATAAGTCTCAACAGCTTGTGTGGCATACCGATGGATTCCTTATTTATTCTTCTACAAAAAAGCCCGTAGTAATTTATTTCTGACTGATCAAGTTCAAAAGTTACAGCTGTATAAACGAAGAAAGTCAAGTAGGCTCAACTTACCCCAGAAGTGAGGTAAGTTGAGCAAGGGTATAGGGCAAATTGAGCAGTTAGAGATTCTAGTCTAACTAAGATTTCTAGACATGAAATAAAAATTGTATTTGATAATCAACTGTTACTTTATTAATTCTAAGTTAAAAAATAAAACAAAACATAATATTCTTCTAGATATTAAACATAAAAATAGAATCGACAAAAACGCAACATATTTAAAGATTAATTTTTGGAATAAATTCAGCCTTTCCACTTAAAATCAGACTTTTTCAATTTCAATAAAGATTAAAGAAAAAAATATCCATAATGACTAAAACTAATCATCATCGTCATCGGAATTGCAATTGATGCAAATGAAATGAAGGCCAGTAACTTGGACACATTTTTTATGTGCCCACTCTTTACAATCTTTGCATTGGATCCACTTCTTTCCTGGTTTGCTGTCAGACCAGAATACGCTACAAACCAGGCAGATACATTCATCTTTGTCACTTTCATCACTAGACTGAAGTATTTTTTTATTAACACTCTTCTTTTTTTTGTTTTCAATTTTCTTCTTTTGCTTCTTAACTTTTTTACTAGATTTACTCTGTTCTTCTTGCAACGCGTTCTTCTCGGGTGTATCTGTGAGAATTGCAGCTTTTCTCTTTCTTCGAATACTTGTACTTATCTTTCTTGGAGCTGCCTTTGGGTATGGCCGAACATTTTCTAGGGAGAATGCCCGTGGTGAATCAAACTGTTCATTTTCTTTATAGCTCGAACTGGGCTCAGGTTCACATTGACTGGCAGAGGTAGACGGAACGGGATCAGGTTGAATACGTTAAGTTGTAGACAGTGCTTGTTCTTGACGATCTCTTTCTAGGACAATAGATGCTGGATCTGGACGGTCGGTCACAAACAATGGTGAAAACTCATCGTCGCTAAAAATGTTGGGGTTATATGGGAAGATTAGTCCCATAGTAGTTAATAATTAGTTTTAAGAAGTCTTCTTAAAACCATTTATAATATTCATACTCGTCTGAGCAAAAGGCAGTGAATCAGCGACTATTTTTGGGATATCGTAAATGGTTATAGTCTTCTCTGGGTTGTTTCGTAGCCATGAATCTTGTGCAGTGGCGCAATATTTTTTGAACGACCCGAATACTGAGACGTCCAAAGGCTGAAGCTTATGGCTACAGTGCGGAGGGAAAGATAACATAACGATGCGATTGTCTTTAGCCAAATTCAATGTCTCCACGTGTAAATGAGATGAGTGATTATCTAATACAAGCAGAAAGCGGTGATCAATAGACGGTTCAACATATTTGATAAAGTGTTGCATAAACTGAAAGAACTTCTGGTCTGTAACCCATCTACTGGAATTACCTGCTCCTATACAGTCAGGGGGGCCGCCATTAATGAAGTGACACTTGAAATTTTTTCTGGGAAATACGAATAAAGGAGGAACTGTGTTTGCAGAAGCAGACACAGCTGTTACGACTGTAACATTTGTACCTCTTTCCCCTGACGTCATAGCGCCAACGTTACGTTTACCCTTGGCAGCTACAATTTTTGACGGCTTCAGGACTGTGGACACTCCAGTTTCATCCACATTCCATATTTGTGAAGCAGTGAATTCATATTTGTCCATAACTTCGGCTAACTTGTCAAAAAAAACTTTAACGTTATGAGTATTAAATGCTGTCGCCCTACCGAGGCTGGTTGGTTCTGGCTTACGAATGGACAACTCGGAGTGACGTTTCAAAAACATGGTAAGCCATTCTTTCCCCGCCATTTTATTGGCAGTCCAGGAGGCTGGGATTTTTATTCCGAATTTCACAGCACACTCGTAGACAAAGCGACGAACATCTTTAGGGGAGTATCCATAAAAGATTGACGCAATTTGTAGCAAATAGTTTTTTAAAGAATCTTCTAACTCGGGAGAAAATACCTGCCTTGGTGTTGCATAACCCATTTTTCATAATAAATCTGGTCAATGTCATTCTCTTGATGCCAAATTCCTTGGCGGCGGCATTCACACTTTTTCCGTCCTTGACAGCATTAGCAGCATCATTTAACTGTTGAGTTGAGTACACACCTCTGGACGTTTTCCTTTTATACGTCCGCATTCTAAAACGAGAGAAGAATAAAAGTCACTATCATTTTAAATCACGGGGTAAGTTGAGCAACAGTTGCTCAACATACCCCCCGAGTATTTAAATTTAAAATGAGGTTATGAAAAAACTATTAGTTTAAACAAAATCCAAATATAGAAAATACATAAAATTAATGAAACTTTAACACTTACTTGATTGAAAATGAATAACATTTAACCTGTACAGAAGAAATATAGACAGACAAGATTTTTTTACTTTTCGTTCCCAAAATAAACAAAGCGCACGCGTGCCTTACTCGATCGTCAATTCGCCACTAGCGGTCGCGTGATGTGTCCCCCTCCCGCGCCCCCGCCTTTCCTTCATTTGACGTGTTAGCGTCCGGTGTATAGTTTCGGAGATATTTCGATTGCCCAACTTACCCCTATGCTCAACTAGCCCCGCCCTACCCTACTCAAAGAATAGCCATTGTGAAGAAGGTACAATCAAAAAATTGGTAATCAGTTTTTTATTTTCTGCAAGCAAACTTCAAAAATTATAAATAATTAACGTCGTCACTTAATTGACAATCCGATGAAATTCTGAATTTTCGTCAAGTATGATCGAATTACTCATCAAACTGGTCATTTGTTGAGTACCAGGTTAGGAGGTACTCAACAAAGAGTCATCGCGTAGAAGGTATATAATCAAGAAAATTCAATCTAGGGCACCCCAAAGGGAGGTCACGTGAGGTCACTGCAACCTCTCAAAAATTCTCCTTATTCGGCAAATTTGGAGACATAAATGCACTCTGAAAATTTGAAATTTCACGACTGTCCCTTTCCATTAGATGTACTTATGAGTTCACACCCGTATTTTATCATTCGACCAAATTTTGAGTTCCATTTGGCAAATTGAGAATTTCTGCATTCTCAAAATATTCCGTTCAGGGTGCCCGCTGAATCCAATTCCAATTTCAAACAGAGAGGTTAATCATAATTCAATGAAACTTCTATGCTGTTCCTCAGAGCCAGACTGACGCACAGTGGGGTGAAAATACCAAAAAGCGCTTAAAAATGTTTTTTTTTCCTTTATTCAACCTACTAGCGGTACCCGCACGGCTTTGCCCGTAGTAGAAAATAAAGGTGTCATTTGGTTAGCTTGTATATTTACAAATAATGGATGATGAATTTCTCACAAATTTGCTGCGTTCATTTGCTCGAACATGTTCCACGTTATGATAATTTTCTCGTCCACTACGTTATGGTAATTTACGCTAGTCCACGTTATGATAATTTGCTCGGTAAAATGTCCTTAAAATTCGAATAGAAAAAAAAATCTAATTTTCAAAAAATCGCTTCGAGGTGCATACTCCCATGCTATGAAATAATTGTGGGCCAAATTTCATGAAAATCGGCCGAACGGTCTAGGCGCTATGCGCATCACAGACATCCAGACAGAGATCCAGACTTTCAGTTCTATTATTAGTAAAGATTAAGTATTAATAAATTTGCACATGCCTACCTCTTAGGCAATCAGAACTGGAATTTTAGAGCCCTTCGTCCCCTACAAAGCAAAAGGGAGCCTTTAGACTTTAAAGAACCATGAGTGCGGGAATTAGAAAAACTACTTTTAAGCAGTCTATATATATTTTTTTTCTTATTAAAGGCGGGTATATTTAATTTCTCTCGTGTCCAACGATAGTAATATGACGAAAAAAATGAATAATCGAACACTCAAACCGAAAATCCGTATTGATCAGCACCGAAATTTAGGGAATTCAAGGTTATTTTTTTTTCCAAAACACTCTTCGAGAAAAATATACTCTTATGTACTCTTTGAAATTAATATTAGTCATCAATGGTCTGCATGAAGACCCTGAAAGGGAATTAGCTGCGTAAACCTGCGAACTTTGGACCCTGAGCCCGAACAAATCGAAAAAACTCGCAAATTACATGCCTGTGTCAACGAACAAACGAGAGAGGTTTAAAAAAACATTTTTAAGCGCTTTTTAGCGTTTTCGCCCCATTGTATGACGTTAAGTTCAAAAAATGCGATTTCCCGTTTATTAGTGCATTGTAAGTAGAAGCCTATTCCGCATCGAGCCATGTGAATGTGATTCTTTAAAAAAACGAGCTGATGTGTGCCTCATATGACTTCCTTTTACTCCAATATAATGTCATTTCCCCATTACTGGCAATTTTAATGTGATTCAATAGTTTACTCTCTAAATATCACCAACAGTGCCCAAAATAAAACCAGATTTAAAAAAAAAAAATCTCCAAATTCGTTGCAAAGTTGGCGACAAAAATTGGCGACCAAAAGATTGGCGATATATCGCCAAGTGTCCGCCAAATTGTAACACCAGTTGAGTTTACATCGAAATTAACAATGATTTCCCCCCAAAAAGGGGGCAAAAGACCCCCTTAAAAACACCCGAATGCAACCAAAGGAGGAGGTGCCCAACTAGACCATACTAGGAGTATACGTACCAAATTTCAACTTCCTAGGACATACCGTTCTTGAGTTGTGCGACATACATACGCACATACAGACGTCACGAGAAAACTCGTTGTAATTAACTCGGGAATCGTCATTATGGATATTTCGCGTGTCTATACGTTCTTAGGCACTTATCAAAGTGTGGTCGAGTCGAAAAAAAAAAAACTCAACATTCATTCGAGGGTGAGCAAAATGGAAATTAAGATCGATTTTTGAGTGAAATTTTTTTCACGAATACAATACTTCCTTTTTTGTAAAAGGAAGTAAAAAATCCTTTTAAATTTTTTACCAAGGTTGAAAGTGCCCGCGTCCTATCCTTTGCATGCCCCAGAAAAAAGTTTTTCTTCTCTCCTGTAAAATTACCATAATGTGAGTTACGTCCTTCTGGCTCTGAAGTACAAATGCATTAATCCAAATTATGAGTATAACTCGTTGTTTTTTCTTCACTCACTGTTTTTTTTTATTCTGATTAAAAAACAGCAACAGGTTACAAAAAACTGCTGGAAATGCCATTAAAAAAATACTTTACAAGATAGATTTTTTTTTCTTTTTTTTGCGTTAAAAAGTGCATTGTTAGCTAAGCACCTATTTTCTGAGTAAGTTTACTGTTTCGGCATACTTCATTAGATGAACTTTTGATGCATAACAATTTTTTTAAATAATTAACCGAGAAAAAACACAACTTCATTACACTTTCTTACACTAACTTATAAGAACAATTTCTGCAAACATCTAAAAGCGGGGGGAAACTCGGAATTGATATTCTTAACGATGAAGATTAAAAGAAAAACAAATATTTATACAAATTAGCAGGATTTTCCAAATCAAATAACCTCTAATGCAAAACTTAATTATTTTAACGATTTTTTCTTCTTGACATAGGTTTTGTATGTAGGATAAATTTGTGAAGCGAAAAATGTTCTACAAAGAAAGATAACATTGAAAAAAGCTTATATCTTAATATTTCACTGAAAAAAAAATGAAAGACTTTATTAACGATATGATGTGCATTTAGCATTCAACCTGACATTAATTTAATTTCAAGCAAGTATTTTTGCGTTAAGTAAGGTATGATGCATTTTTTCGCAAAAGAAAAAAAAATTTTTTGGTCGTTTATGGTGAGAAATTATGCTTATAGAAGGAATTACTTTCACTAAACCTACATCGTATAAGTAATGATTATAATTGTTTTTACTAGCAATGAAAATATTAATGTTGTTACATTTACCCCTTACCACTTCAGCCTGTTTTTTCAGCTCTTGGTCCCCTTCATTTAGCTGTTAAATTCTTATCATATAGTTTTTTATCATCGTTATTTTTTGCAATGATCAATATCTTTTTTTTTTCCTTATTTTCTATTGTAAAAATAATTTATTTACTGAACCTGTTTTTTTCTTTTCATGAAAAATGCTTAATCTCAGACCAGTAACGGTCTTCCTATGAAACAAAAAAAAAATATTGAAAGAAAAAAACAAACATCAAGGAGGATTTTTGTGTTCAATGTTATGGTTTTTTATTATTATTATTTTACTTTTTTTTTCAAATTTTCAACGAACATTTATCCGGGTTAGCAATTTATTCATAGTACATGTTGGTTTATGAATAATGGTGGGGTTTCATAATGCTACCGATTTGAAAATATTAGACTAATCTGGTGGAGTTTGAATAAAGAAGGAGTTGTAAAGTTTTTATTGGTTACCACCAGATGTCTCTGGTTGTTGCTGCATGTGTCTCACTTGTTATTTATTATTCAGTCAGTCAAAATGGCGCTCAAAAGAGAGGAGATGTTGCTGTTTTTTATTAGCTTCTCTAGGTCACCAGACCTAACACCATGTGATTTTTTTCATTTTAGGATATATAAAGGAAGCTGTTTATGCACCCCATCACTTCTTATCTTGACGAACTGAAAAATTGGACATTTTCAATTTTTCAGCAAATACTTCTGCGACAGCGTACACGCTGCAGCGCATTAGGCGGCAGTTTGAGGGCAAGTGGGGATTCAGGCGTCAGGAAAAGGGCCCCATAGAACATCTTCAGAATAGTTTAACTACGTAAGAAAGTCGTTTTTATGTTATTTCGTACTCTTACAAATATACACGTTTGAAACCCCACCATTCCTCTTTAATAACCTTGTATTCCACATGCAAAAGTGTTAGTTACCTCCAAAGGAGCAAAAGCATTGTTATTTTTACACTGTCGCATATTTCCTAGTACATCATATGTTTTCAACAATATTTATTGTTTGAAAAATCAATGATAAATGTAATTGCCGAAATACTTTTATTTTCAAGAAAATCATTTTCTTTTTCTATGAAGACTTTTATAATGTAGAAAGCAGTTTTGCACGTAAAGAGCTTTCTATGTAATGTTCTTACTTAACAAAGATAATGTGCTATGTAACGTTTATTTTCTTATTGAAGATGTCGATAAAGAAAGCATGAAGGAGATATTGTCTTCCGGATTTCTAAGTCATTCGAGAACATGATCTGCGTTACTGTTTGGTATTTTAAACCGCGACCTTCCGCGAATTTGCGCATGCGTCAGGTCGCTTCCGATTTTATCAAAATAGGGGAGATATTGATAAGAGAGATAACGAATGTGAGGGGATTTAGTTATTAATTTTTAGTTTTGTTTCGTTTTCTTTACCGTTGAATTCGTTTATTAGAGGTATTGGTTTGAGTTGAGGTTTTTTTTTTTTTTCTTTCTTTTTTTTTTTTTTTTTTTTTGTTAAGTTATTCCCCTTCCTTATCAGTAAAGCAGAAATGCTGCCATGGTGCGTTTTCTTAATCAAGCTCTCAACCTTTTTTTAAAATAGAACCGTTCAACGGTGCTAGTCGCGGCTTTAGAAGTCGGACAATAGACACTTTGCAACACAACTGGCGTTTCAACGTCTTGAGAATTCTCAAAAATTGATTTCAAAATTGACTGTTCTTGGTGCAAATGTTTCCCGTGCAGGAGGCCATTCGCTTGAAAACATTGCTTGTGTTTTGAAAAAAGAAAAAACATGGGTGTAAAACTGTAGCATATACATTGGAGAAATATTCGAAGCATTGTATTAAGAGATTTTCGATAAGTTTCAAGAATAGTACGTTTTTATAACATATTACTGTTAATTTTATGGATAACTCTTTGTGCGTAGAACAATTATCAAAAAAAAAAGAGGAAGAAAATCCGGAAAATATACTTATTACAAAAACTACTATACCTGGACAAAATAAGCTATGCGTTTTCAAAAAGAATTTCTTAAAATGTTTTTAATGAGCAATTACAAAATAACGTATAGCCGATTCCAAAAAAGTAAATTTTACTCATTCGCATTACAAAGAAACAGATACCACTGTAACGCAATAAGTGTAACATGTAGCCTTCTAAATAATCGATTTTACTCTGTGATTTTTTCAAAAACTAACAAGATCTCCAGAACAGTATTATCTAAAACGAAAAAGCAGAGAAAGTTTTATTATTTTTTTCGGTACAAAACTTAAAAGTTTTAAATCAATATTTCACTAAAACAAAATGCATTTGTGCACAAACCGTCGGTTGAAAGTTAAATCCTTTTGTGTATACTTTCCGAAGACTAAAACGCTTTTGGGCGTAAAAGGAAACATCATTTTACTTCTCTACCCTTCCAGAGCCTATTGTAGGATAAACATGTAGGTTAAACAAAGTTAAAACGATAGGAACACGAAAGTCCCTCAAGGAATTGTTTTCGTTATGCTAGGAGAAAATAGCAATCTTTTATGTGACACTCAGCTTAAGAACTATCTGGGGGGTTTTCTCCAGTAAATCGTTGTCCAAAAGTTCCACTAATGATTTTTCCAGTTTGTTTTCTAAGGTTTCTGCTTAATGTTTTGGAAATAATTTCGGCATGTATCGTTTTCTTTTATACTGCAGGATCAAAAAATATATATATAAAGGATTTTACGCGTTAAAGTTTATGATAACTTCCATTCATTTCAGTGATTTTTTCCACAAAATGTTTTTACAAGAAAATCATGACAATCTTCTTAAAAACATTAAAGTAACGCAAGATGTGAGATTAATTTTGCAAAACATCTGTATAGTTCGTTTAAAAAAAGGCAAAACGTCGAAGAAATTCATTCGTTGAAGACAATGGCTTTTTTTTTTTTTTTTTTGGTGTCAAAGGCCCGTAACGAGGTGAGCTTTCAAAAATATTGGCACCACTACCATTTCTAAAGTTATATCAGAATGTGATAATTCCGAAAAATATATAAATAAATTAGCCGTCAAATTCAATGTACTATTAAAATATAAAGTATGCTGCCCAAAAGATAAAACAAGCAACTAAACAACGTAAAGATTTTCCATTAGAATGTAAAATAGTTTGCCAAAAAACTGAATTGAACTAAACACTCGCCAATTGTGTTAAACAACCACGTTACCGTAACCCGGTTGATTCATAATACAAGGTGGGGCAGAACAACTAGCTTATTTGGTTATTCAACGAAAACAACACATGTAGAGATACAAGTTTTCTTCTTTAAACTCCATTGAAAACAACAACGAAAATTTTTATTTACTCAGTTTTAAACATTATGTTAGGCGGATGGTGTCCATTAATTTTAATAAACTGTGTCAGTCGATTTTGAACTCTCTCCAGCTTCTCCACAGATATGTTGGCAACAGAAAATCTGAACAGAAGCAAAATATCTCTTCAAATATTCATCGAAATGTTGTTTTGCACGTGAAGTTTCCCTTCCAGATTTCACTTATATTCTGCTGTAATGGAATAATAGAAAAAGCATAAATTATTTGTTATTGAAATTAATTTATTGCGTTGGTTATAGATGCAACAAGGCCTACGGGCCATCTGATAATTAAAACACAAATGCCCAGAACTAAAAAAATATTTTAATTTATTACGAAAAGAAATTTCTTACTAATAGAAAATGTTTGTTTATCCAAAAGTCGTTACAGTTTGCAATTCATGCTCCTTACCTTACGCTCGTTTTCAGTACTAAACTACCTTTTTGGAAATCGAAAACGTTTTTATATTATAAACACATTTCGCTAGATATCCTGCCATTCAGTACTAAAACGAAGTATTTACAACATATTTATTGCCCTTTTTGCCACTTTTTCTATGTCCTGTTCTATGAATGTGTCACATTTGATGCTGCATTTCAATATATTGCTGCTATAAAACGATGAAACAAAGTACTGAAAAATGTATGGTCTTGGCAGTTGTACTTTAAAAGCCATATCAGTAAAATACGCCAAGGTGAGTTATAAAATATAGCGAGACACACTATGCAAGCATTTTCGAAAAAGGAGTTCAATTCTAATTTTTATTTTTGGAAATAAAATATTTTCAGGTTATTTTTTCGAGTACTCACTTTGTATGATAAATCAGTGGCGTTCTAACACGGGTATCACACGGGCAGTAATATGTGTTTTCTCCCCCCCCCCCCCAGAGGAAAGAAAACTTTTAATATTTTATGTAAACAGGAAATTCAAACAGTTTTCAGAAACAACTCATTTTTACTTTCTTCTATATCTAATACACTGGTGTAAGAAATTAAGAGAATTTTCAGATTTAATCAATTATCTCCAGAACTACTGAACCATTTTTAATGAAATTTGGTATGTACATGCATTGAAACAATACAAAACAAATAGCATTCCAAAAATAAAAATACACACGCATGATCATAAATAACACTCGTTAGAGTCAGACGGTATGAAACAGCGGTTGCAAAATTGAACACAAATATTGGTTAGTAGCGGGTATTAGCCATATAGACAGACATATAGGCCTCACATTGTGACTCCATACTTGAAATGAAGAATTTTTTGGAATCCTGGAGCAGTTGCTTCCACTCGTTCAACAACGCTGTACTCAGGCTATGAAGGATCCCCGGAGGGGAGTTGAGAGTTGATATTGCCCTGTCGAGAGCGTCCTAGACATGCTCTTTAGGATTGGAGTCTAGAGATCTGCTTGGCCAATCCATCAAGTGAATATCCTCCCCTTCCAGAAATTCGTCAACCAGAAGAGCTCTATGTGGCCTAGCGTTAACATCCATTCAAATTAACTCAGGTTAACAATGCCCCTCAAGAGCTGAGCATAGGACTCCAAGACTACATCACTATACCTCGCAACAGTCAAGATCATCTCTGAAAGACATGGAGGGGTGTGCGGCCATCCAACATGATGCGTGTCCATACCGTCAAGCTACTACCGTCATAATGGTCGATTTCGTGGATATTGGAGGGCAGGTAGCGGTTTCCTGCTTTTATCCATAAGAACGTAGGAGAATAATAGTTGGTTAAGCTGAATCGGGACCTGCTAACTTCCCTCCAATATCCACGAAATTGACCATTATGGTGAAGGAGGTTTGATGGTCTGAGCAAGCATCATGTTGGAAGGTTGCACACCCCTCCATGTCTTTGAGAGAGGCTGTGATAGTTGCGAGGTATAGGGATGTGGTTTTGGAGCCCTATACTCACCTCTTGAGGGGCGCTGTTGGCCCTGTGTTAGTTTTAATAGATGTGAACACAAGGCCATATATAGCTCTTCTAGTCGACGAACTTTCTGAAGGCGAGGATATTCACCGGATGGATTGGCCAAGCAGATCCCTTGACTCCAATCCTATAGAGCATATCTGGGACGCTCTCGGGAGGGCAATAGCAACTCGCAACACCCCTTCGGGGACCCTCCATAGCCCGAGTACAGCGTTGTTAAAAGATTTGACACAATTGCCCCAGGATCCCATAAAATGCTTCATTTCAAGTATGGAGCCACACTGCGAGGCCTATATGTCTGTTAGAAGGGACCATACCCCCTACTAAACCATTTTTTTGTTCAATTTTGCAACCGCTTTTTCATACCATTCGACTTTAACGAGTTTTGTATTGTTTCAATGTATGTACATACCAAATTTTATTAAAATCGGTCCTGTAGTTCTGGAGATAATTGCCCAAATCTGAAAATTCTCTTAATTTTTTACACCAGTGTATATAGAAGAAAATATTGGATTCGTGCACGTTTTCGAATTTTGAATTTTGACGGATTTGAACATTTTGAGGTGTGCTGAGTCCATTTCGATCATTTTTGAAAAACGTCTGTCTGTGTGTGTGTCCGTATGTCGGTGACCGGTTATTTGTGATTACTCAACAGCAAAAACTACCGCATGAAATCGAAAGAAATTTGGTACACATATGTGTCCCTATGTGAACTTGTGCCTATTGGTTTTTGGTACGAATTATTCCAAGGGGGGTGGAGCAATGGAACGTTTCTTAAGTTATGCGTGCCCGCTATTCTTCAGGAGTTACACTGCAAAAAAAAAGCTGTTGTTTTTACAGTAAAATACTGGCAGCTCACATTCCAAAGAAAAACTGCAAAAATTACAATTCTAAACTGTAAAATTTGCAGTAATATACTGTTTTATAACAGACTTTTACTGTGAAATTTACAGCGATAAACTGTAAAATTAGCAGTAATATACTGCTTTTTAATAGAACTGCCCTGTAAAACTTACAGTATCAAACTGTAAAATTAGCAGTAATATACTGTTTCAGGAATGACTTGACCTGTAAATTTAACAGAGATAATATGTAAAATTAACAGTAATATACTGTTTTGTAACAGAATTGCCCTGCAAAATTAACAGTATCAAACTGTAAAGTTAGCAGTATTATGCTGCGGTATCAACTGAATTGCGCCATAAAAGCAGCAGTAGTATACGGTTTTATAAATGATTTGTACAGTAAAATTAACAGCAGTAAACCATAAAATAAAATTATCAATTTTTATGCAAAAGGGTTTTTCACCCTATCGTTGTCTCTTTTCATAGCCGAAATCACTGCTTTTACAGCTAAAGAACAATATAGAAAAGTAAAGTATTTGATTCTGTATGTACGTTGTAGAAATCAGCCTACATACGAAATCTGTTCCTTTTCTAAAGTTTTTCAACAACAAAAATAATGTTTTAGGCTATGAAAAGCGACAAATAAAGAAATATAGAACACTTTTACATGAAAATAGTTAACTGCTGCTAAATATATGTTTTATTGATATTAATTTCCTTGTACACAAAATAAATCAATGCCCCATCTCAATATTTTATAAACACCTGTTAAAGAAGAAAAAGTGGTGCATTTTCATTTCTACAAAAAACTTTTAGCTCTATTGCAGACTTAAAAATTTACAAATAGAAGGAAATTGCAAAATATGGTCTGAAACTTTATTTTAAGAACAGTTATAGCTTTTTCATAATACAAAACTTTTTGATCCATGAAGGTAGTAAAAATGAGAAAGTTTTTTATATATAACTGAAAATACTACATCGTATCTTCACTAAAAGTACTTTTTTCATTATTGTAATTTAAACATTGGACGGTTGTATATCCCAAATGATTAATATTTATTTTAACCTATTGTTGAGCGAGAACTGAAATAAATATATAACCCGTTACCAAAGGACAGCTCTGCTTTTCGTAATGAAATTTCCTACTGTGATTTGTCAATTGAGAATAGATAAAACTTAGAAAGGGAGAAAGAGTGAAGCCGTCATTTCTTGAAAGCAACGATTTTAGGCCCAGTGATATATTTTAAAGTAAAGTACAGGAAAAAATTCGGGTTTCTTTCACTAGGTTCACGCAAATCGCGTATTTTTCGTCGTAGTTAAACCAAAGACCATGTGACCGGAACGGTGCTTTAGGTTTTCCTAACCGAAACCAAATGATCGGAATGTACCGTACATAACAACATTTGTTTCTCGGTTCAAATACATCTGAGTTTTGGCACCAATGGCAAGAATACTTTAAGGATTATCAAACCAATCAGTACATTATTAAAGGAAAAGATGGTGGAATTTGAAGACGAAACAAATTTTATTTTCGTCCAGATAAATTACAAGAGGGTAGTTCTGTACACATCAGATCAGTGCAGTGGAAGATTTTTAGATTTGGTGGAAAGAACAAATTAGGCAAATATATGAAGTTTTCCTTCAAAAGATGGGATCGCTAATCGGTCGGAGTTTGCTTCGCTCACTGACACTGATCGGCTAGATTATAGGAACGTGGTGACTTGGCGACATTGGCCATAACAATACAGTTGCGTGATTATTTGCTTACTACTGTTAATGTAATTTATTGTTTTTTTTTTTTTTTTGTTTTTTTTTTTTTTTTTTTTTTTTGGTGAAATATTTTAGATTGCAAAGAATTGTTTTTGGTTTTTAAAGAACGTTTAGTAATTTTAATTGACGAACGTTTTATTTTACATCAGGGGGAGGGGGTGATTTTCGCTTATTCAGGGTACTGTTTTTAACTTTATCATTTTTTTAAAACGATATCCATTCGATTGTTTTATTCCTTTTCATATGAGGGACGTTGTAGCGGGTTTTCCCGTTTTTTCCACATGGGTAGTTAGCTTTTTATACTTAATATCAGAGGATGATTTTTATCCTTTGGGTATGGCTGAAGGAACAAACCATGTGAAAGTCTTTCAAGTAAGCGAGAAAAAATAGTTGATGACGCAACTGCTCAGTGGGCACTAGATAAATCAAGACGTAATAAATATACGCATTTTGACACCAAGCAGCTTAAAACATTTTTTATTTACTTATTTTTTTTTTAACAAAACGGTTCAAACACTTGATAATTTATTGAAGTTTTTCAACTTTTAAATTTACGAAGTTTGAACAGAACAACGTTTGTCGGGTCCTCTAGTGTAATATAAAAATTTGATTTTGACTTTACACTCGATGAGTGCAGAATTCTGCAGCCAGATCTCGTACTATTATGTATCTTTAAAAAATTAATCTCTTTCAATACCTACTTCAACATCTCTTCTCCAGAAAATTTACTTCTACTGTAAAATTGAGAATATCGCTTACTGCCAAAACAATCTGGAAATTGATTGACTTATTTAAAGATAACATTTATTTAATGATAACACAGACATAATTTTAAACTTCCCAAATCTCTTACTTTACAAAAGAAAAGATATTTTCTCAACGCGGCAAAAGCAAATTTCACGATTCAAAAATTCACGATTATTTTAATTCAATCTCTATTTCATTTTTAAAAACTGAAACTTTCACTTCAATAAATCAGACTGGTTCAATTTTCTGTTATAATATTCAATATTCTCCTAACTCAGAAACCAACTAGTATGGTATTCATTTCAAGGAGCACTATTTATTGAAGAGCATTGACTCCTTAAGTTTCCCCCACCTATCTTTTGGTGCGTTTAATAAGTTTAAACCCATTGCGGATGAGTTGAAATTTTATTCAATAAATTCAGTCGATTAATTTTCACCGGGATTTGAGTAGCAGCAGTTGAGAGTTTCTCATTTATATTTGTGCATAAAATTTTCTCTGAAAAATGAATTATAGCCCTTTTTCCAGAATTTCATTTGAGTATACTACATTAGGATTTTGTTTGGAAAATAGAAAATATTCATAAGTGTTGCACATCTTGCACTATCACTTTGTATCAAGCGCACCCCCTTACCCCCCCCTCCCCTCATCCTGTGCTTTTTGAACTTCGAAATTTTCTAAGATTATATTAGTTATACAATCTTTCGACCGTACCAAATGAATATAAATTGTAGTATTTACCATTGTTCATCGAAATTATTTACCATAAATAGTTATTTACCATAAAGTTTCTTTAAAATTTATTAGACAGTTCAAATATAACTAGTAAGCAGTATATCTAAGCATCAATGTATCTGAAAAGAAAAATAAGACAATAAAATAAATAAATAAATAAGTTCTCCATAAATATTTTTAAAAAAAATACGTTTAGCTTCGATTGGACAGTTCCCTCAAAATTAGAGATACAGACAAAGAAACTAGTAGACGCACATTTCTCTGATTTAATGTTCCTTCTTTTATGTTTTAAAATTATTTATTGATATTTTTGAGGAATCAAGATGGCTTTTTGTCACCAATCTGCCCAAGGCCGGCGTTTCTCGCTATATCTCCCTTCTCTTTGATTTGTAGATAGTGGAACATATGATCAATTGTTCGCTTTAAGATTAGTAGGTAGCGTTTAAATACTTTCTCTGGTGAGCGAATGTGAACGTTTCTGCCAATTCCGAAATCAAGCAGGATTGCCTCCTGTTATCCCGCGGGATGGAGCTCGACGCGGAATTCTAAACCCTACTCTAGATTCAGACTCAAACAATATTATTGGTTCCTAGTACCTCTTTCTCGTGGTTCAAAAAAAGAAAAACAGATTTTGTTTCACACTTTTCCAAATATAGTGGTTTGCTTTACTACAATAATGTCTCTAGAGTGATAGAGAATTTTGACATTTAGTAGAACATGAAAGAGTGGAAGCTCGTTATTAACTCTGCAAAATGAAACTTCAAAGCAGCGCCTCCGTACAGTGCTTTCACTGCGTTACTGACGCATTCTGTAATCAGTGTACCTAAAAAAATCTTATGAGACTTTAGCTTCTATTCTCACCACTCTATAAAAAAAAAGTTCCGTCCAGAACTAAACGAGCCTACTTTCCCGTATAGCAATATCGACTTTCTTGTATCTGATTAATATTCTCAAAATTAGCTAAAATTACAAATTCATTCAAACATAGCTTTTTAACATTTTAATTTGATTTCTAGAAATAAAATATGCCTCGCTCATGTAAAGAATTAGATGCGTAAAAAATAAATGAACGAACAAATAAAGTAGCAGCACTTTTTAAACAAAGCAGCTTTTCTTTCCATTAAAAAAAATCTTAAACCGCTATAAAAAAAAATAAACTAAATAAGCTCATTAAAATAAATACGCATCGTATCAAAAACAAAATCGTTGTTTCTCCCCGGTGGCCAAGAAGTAATTTTAATAATGAATTAATGTACTTTCAAAAATAAATAACAACAACAAAATGAACTTAAGGAAATAATTTTCATTGTCAGAAAAAAAAAATCGTCTGCAAATATCTTTATGCAGAAACATAAAGGACTTCGAATTTCTCCACCGAGAAATGAATACATAAATTAAGAATGAAAATAAAAACAAATCATATCAACAATAATTATTTCGAAGTAAAAACCATTGCTATGGAGTCTAAGTTCATCTCATTTTGTGGTAAAAGAGTCAGATTCGGGAGTCAAAGGTTTTTAATTCAAAGATAAGGAGACAGAATTGGTCATTTTCCCTTAAAGTCCACAACTCTCCCAATGTTTGCGGAATCGGAATCGGATTTCTTTTAGATAACGGAGTCTGAGTCGAAGTCGAAGACTTTAAATTTCCAAAAGTCGGGGTCAGTCATTTCCCCTCCTTGTCTAAATGTTTGCCAACGTTACACAGTCGCAGTCGTGGAGTCGGAGTACGACTAATTTTTGGGTTCAGGAGTCGGATTCGGAGTCGACTGCTCTAGACTTATATGAGTCGAAGTCGGGAATCAAGAGCTATTTCCAACAAAATTTGTTTGAAGTAATTCCGCCTTTTTAAGTTCGGGATCTATATTGACTTTTAGTTTCGCCATAGGCGCTAATATTAAGGGATTTGAACTGTTCAAAATTGAACGGAAAATCGTTCAAATCAAAAAAAATGAAATATAGGAATGAAGTGTACTCTCCGAGATCTTTCAAACAAAAAAAATTGTTCGAATCCGACAATGGGGTTGTTTCTTTCAGTCAAAAGTGCTACTTTTAGTCATAGAAATTGATAGAATAAGCAAAAAAAAATAACATGGACCCAGAAAATACTTTTATTTTCCCAATAGCTATTTTTTAATTAATTTTTTTTAATGTCCAATTTTTCAAACAAGGCGTGCTCTTTATGACGTCACAAATGATGTCCTTTGGCACATTTTTCACTGCGTTTCCATGTTGTGATAATCAAGGAGCGAATTAAAAACTGCCTCTACGCTTGCTATCAACCCTATCGTTGCCAATACACATGAATAAAGATGCGAATTAAATATTTTGCCCTTCTGAATGGCAACAGTGAATAGCATTTCCTCATTTGTGATGTCATAGGTAGAAGCGTTAAACAATGAAAGCGCACCGATTAAAGTAATTTTTTAAAAATATTAAACTTAGTCACATTATTTAAAAAATAGTCAGATCCTATGTTTATAAACATGCTTATTCAGAAAAAAAAATTACTTTTAAAATTTTGGAAACGACCCCATTCACTCAAAAGTAATTAGGGAGAGACAGACCGACACATTTTTTCCCCCATCTCAGTGCAATGCTTTCCAACTTAATTTTTCGATATTAATTTATTTATATTATTAACTTTTGACTTTTTTTTTTGTTTGTTTGTTGGTTTTCGCGAAATTTTAACGATACATTCTTTCGTGCTTTTTTCTTCTTTCTCTGACTTTTACTGGGAAACTAGGCTAAAAAGGAGAGTTTTAAATATACTTATGCATAGATTTCGGGACTGTCTCAAACAAAAATAAAGAAAGACGTCTTCGTAGGTTCAGATGTTCAGAAGTTTCCTTAAGAGGAAGTGTCTGAGAGGACCACAACTCTCAATCCATCGTGGAAAACTGTCAAGAAAACTCAGTGTTTAGCGTGTTCAGTGAGTTTAAAAGCATATTTTTAGCCTACTTTCCCAGTAAAAGTCAGAGAAAGAAGAAAAAAGCATGAAAGCAGGCTTAATGCATCTTAAAAATATCGCGAAATACAAAAAAAATTCAAAAAATAAAATAATTCAATAAATTGGAAAGTAGGATATTAAGAAGGGGGCAGAAGTCTGTCGGTCTGCGTGTCTGTCCTCTCCCCACCCCTCCCTAATATCTTTTTAACTTTTGAGTGAATAGTCCTATTCAAACACTTTTTTTTTTTTGTGTTCGAAAGATCTTGGCGAGTACACATCATTCCCATATTTCATTTTTTGTTTTGAACAATTTTTCGTTCAGTTTTGAACAGTTCAAAAAATCTTAACATTAAAACTTACGGTGACATTCAAGGCAATCCCGAACTTAGAGGTGAATTTGCTTCATACAAACTTGGTAGGAAAAAGTTTTTGAAGAACAGCATGTATAGAAAATATCTTTTTGATTTGAAAATTTTTCCGTATAATTTTGAACTGTTTCAAATCCTTAAACATTTGTTCCTACGGCGAAACTAAAAGTCAATATAAATTACGAACTTAAAGGCGGATCTACCCCAAACAAATTTTGTTGGAAACAGCTCTTGATGCCAAACTCCCGACTCTTAGAATTTTAGGGCGACTCCTGTGCCCAAAAATTAATCGGACTCCGACTCCACGACTCCGACTACGTAGCTTTTGCAAAATTTTAGACATGGAAGGAAAATTACTGACCTCGACTCTTGGAGATTTAAAATCTTCGACTTCGACTCCTTTATCCTAAAATAACTCCGACTCCGACTCCGCAAACATTGGCAGAGTAATTTATGTATTCAGATTTTGACGGAGAAATTCGGAGTCCTTTTTGTTTTAACCTAAAGATAAGCGCAGACTTTTTTTTTTTAATAATGAAAATTATTTCTTTTAGTTGACATTTTATTGTTTATTTATTTTTGAAAGTACATTTATTCTTTTTCAAAAAAAAAAAAAAAAAAACAATGTTTTAGCAGCAGGGGAAAAGCAAACCATTTTTATTATTTTTATTTTATAAATTTGACGTATATTTAGTTTAAGGGGGTATTCTAGTTTAGAGATTCGATTTTAAAGCGATTTTGCGAACGTAATAAAAAAAACTAACCATTTTTAGTATCAATTTTTATCAGTCTTTTTATTGATACTTGAGAAGTATAAAAATGTATAATGGTGGGGAAAATAAATTCAAAATTGAAATCAGTAGAGATGGGGACTCAGAAAAGTGAGAATTTAAAAAAAAATGTGTCTCTGGTTGACAAGATTCCAATCCTCCTGGTGAGCTGAAGCGTGAAATTAAGGTTGATTCTTTTTAAACAAGGATGTAGAATTGTCTGAACATAGCCGATTTGGAAAAAATAAAATTTTGCACAAAATGGCGTTTTTTTGAAGAAAAAGGATTATTTTTGGCTCTTTTTTTCAACTTTGTTATTTTTAAAAAAAAAAGAAAAAAAATACAGAAACACCTACGTGGAGATAATTTTATTAGTATTAAGAAAGTCTACCAAATTTCAAATAAATCGGCTCGTTAGACGTTTAAAGTTTGCAGTCGCATTTCGGGCAGTCTGAGTGGTTTAATGCTGTGCTATAGTACTCATATTTTCATTTCCTGTTACAAAAAAGGAAGTATTGTATTCGCGAAATAAAATTTGACCCAAAAAACAGGCTTTAATTTCCATTCTGCTCGCCCCCAAATAAATGTTGAGTTTTTTTTTTTTTTTTTTTTTTTTTTTTTTTTTTTTTTTAACCCGATCACACGTAGAAAACTTCCGTGGTCGGAACGTATAGACACCCGAAATATCCATTTTGACGATCCCCGAATTAATCACAGCCAGTTTTCTCGTGACGTCTGTATGTACGTATGTACGTGCATATGTGTGTATGTGCTTATGTATCTCGCATAACACAAAAACGGTATTCCCTAGAAAGTTGAAATTTGGTACGTAGACTCCTAGTGGGATCTAGTTGTACACCTCCCCTTTTGGTTGCATTCAGATGTTCCTAAGGGGTCTTTTACACCTTTTTGGGCGAAATCATTGTTAATATCAATGCAAACAACAAGTGGTGTTATAATTTGGTAAACATTTGGCGACATATCGCCATGCTTTTGGTCGCCAAATTTTTTCGCCAACTTTGCGGGTTTTTTTTTTTTTTAATTTGGTTTTATTTTGGCCACTATTGGCGATATTTAGAGCGTTAACCATTGAATCACATTAAAATATCCAATGTTGGGAAAATTAATTTGTATGAAACGTTTTCTTTTTTTTTTTTTTTTTTTTTTTGCTTCAGTTCGCAACAAACTTGGGGCTAAAATATTTAAAGTGTTTCTTTGCTTACTCCAAAGCACTACTGTTATCATTAAATTGGCGTAAAAGGAAGTCATGTGATGCACACATGAGCTCGTTTTGAATAACTATCTCTGCTACATGCATTGTTCCTTCCTATACTTTGTCTATTTAGATGCAAATTATTTCTATGGCTTTTTTTCATCCGTTTCATATTTAAAATTTGAATTTAGCACTGAAAAAATGCACAGTACGGGAACGTACCTATACGGGCTTGATGTTGTTTGTTAAGTATATAATTGAGAAAAAAGAACTTATCTTTAAAAAAATCAACTATAACTTCGAAAATAATTCGAGTTTCCGTAAATCCTCTAAGAGACTTATCCTTAAAGGTCTAAACTTTGAAAATATTGTGAAGGAATTTTTTTATTATTATTACTATTATTATTATTATTATTTCTAGACTAGAATGCCCCTTTAAAGCGCTATTATTTTTTAATATTTTTGTAAGCGATTAAAGATTATTTTTAATGGAAAATTATTGTTTTGTTTAAAAGGTGCTGCTACTTTATTTGTTCGTTTATTTATTTTTAACTATTTCTTTAGATGGGCGAGACATATTTTATTTCTAGAAATCAGTTTAAAATGTTAAGAAGTTAAGCTCGAAATAATTTTTCATTTTATCTAATTTTGAGAATATTGATCAGATACAAGAAAGTCGATGTTGGTATACGGGAAAGTAGGCTCGTTTAGTTCTGGGAGGAACGTCTTGTTTTATTTCATTTGAACTACTTACCCCAACAGCTTTAAGATAGTTAGTGCAGAACTTAGAGCATTATATGGTGTCCGTAATTGATTTTTTTGTAACGTTTAAACAATTCAAAGAAAATCAACATATTGTCGTATGAATATGCGGTTTGCACAAGAATACTTCAGATTCACGAATTTTAATAACATCGTAAAAAAAATTAATTCATTTAAAAAAAAAACTTTTAAAATATGTTTAAAAGTAGCGATGTACCATCACAGTTCGAAAAACAAACGCATTGTGAGGTGTTTAATAATTTTACTAAATAGAAAGCAATACCTGTCGTGACTAGACTTTAATGTGGGCTCCGTTTTCTGCTCAAACCACAATAAAACGGTACTCAAGTTCATCTTAAGCCAGCATGGACTGCCGATACAGTTAAACCTACTTGTGTACTTCGTATTATCAAATCTTCAATGGTCGCAATGCTACATAATTTGACGGAAATGAACACACAAAAAAATTATTATGAGCCTGTGAAGTATTATTGCGCAAATAGTGACAATTTGTAGCTTTTCTATTATTTTTTTAAATGCGTCAAGGACGTTTTGGACACCCTTTATTTCTCCAAGTTATCAATATAGAAAGTAGACGCCAAATCCGTGGAACGCAAATATAATGGCAGACTATTGTTGGATGATACAGTGCTGGTAAAAAAATTGCATCACCCTCCCATTTTCACAACAATGAGGTTATGAGAGAAGTTTTGGTCGACCGATTAACGATGAATGTATGTGAAATTCGGCAAAACTTATGAAATAAACATTTAACTGCAGGAATCCGATAATTATTTACGTAGATCAAGGCTGTTTCCGGGCCAAGACAAACTGCTGACCCCATGATCGTTTTTCTATTTCTGAACCTGCGTGTGAGTTTAGAGAAAAAAATGACTTCCCCATGTCAATTTAAGTCTAATGGCAGGATAAAGGTTTTTAAATTGTTACTAACCAGTTTTGCCCTATGGCGCGGAGCAGAATTATCCTGGAAAATGACGTTTGGAACTGAAGTCAAGTGATCCCGCATAGTAGGTAGCAATTTCTCCTCCGAAATGCCAATATATACCTGAGCGTTTACTGTTCTTTGCACAAAGTAAAGATCACTAACTCCTTGATCAGAAACACATCCACAAATCATCTTGGACTCTGGATGCTTGACTGTGTGTTGAATGCAGTCGGGATGATATTCCTCTCCTTTGCGGCGCGGATGATGCAATTTTTTTTACCCCCACTGTACTAGGAGAAAACCCGCGTACTTCAAGATGTAATAAATAATGGTAAGTTGGCAAATTAATAAATTTCAAATTAATATAAAAGTAACGTAAAGTTATCAAATTATTCTTAATTGTTTGATACATTAATCACTTCGTAAATAAAACACTTGCAACTATTTTTTAAAACTTTCTTTTCCTCTAACTACATAAAACAGACTTTCCGGCACACAGTTTCAATCCCTTTTTGAGAGAGAATACTTATGTGGTTGAGAAAAACTCAAATTTGGAGTCATTTGAAAATCAGTCATTGCAGTGCGTATGTCGACCCTCACATCACCACGTTTGCAAGAAAAACGAAAAATTTTCCTTTTATTTCAAGCATAAAGTAGAGTTGTTTCAGTTCTTTCTCTGTAGAACTATAAAAATCTCTCAGCAACAGCTATATCGTTTAAAATATTTATATTAAAAAGTAAGAATTCAGCTGAAAAAGATCTTTAACTATGTACTTTTAGGACAAAAATGAAATAAAATGTTTCTTTTCTCTTGAAAACTCGAGATGAAAAGCAAACTTGAATAATTAACTGCAAATTTTATGAATAGGTTGCATTGATTTAAGTATTTTTACTTTAAACAAACATCAACGCAAAATTATTTTACCATTTGCTTCAAAAGTTCAGCATCCACGGAACAGCTTCACATTCAACGGTAGAAACCTTCAAAAAGCAATTCAGCCGATATTTTAGTGAAATAAAAATTACCATTTGCATAATAAAGGAAGTGAACATTAAATCTGCTTTTCCAAGTATTCACTTTATTCATCCACCGCCAACACTTTCGGGAATTTTAACTTGCCTCCGCTTCGGCAACAAAATGGTTCTTACACAAATCTTTCCATAGAATAAACGCAATCGAACTGCGATAAATCTTTTTCACTCTGCCATTCAGAGACAAAAATTGCCTGGAATCCATTACGAAACTTTTGTATTCCACATCGTAACTTCCTTAAGTACGTGACTTTTTGAAAAGAATTTCTCACCTAATATTCTTGTGAATCGAAATACTTTTCCTTTGAAAACTGAAATGATGGCTCTAAGATGTGTAGAAATATCCCGACCTTCCTCCGAAAGGGGTTGAAAAAATTTGATTTTTAGTTGGATGAGATGGAGGTAAAATGGGTCAATTTTTAATTGACTCGATGTAAATATAATTGAAACGGACTTTTTAAAATCAAAGTTTTAAATAATATTTTTTAGTTTGCACACCAAGATTTTTAATTCTGAAAACGCTTCTTATGTGAGTGTAACAATAGAAGGAAAACATTTTATAAACATCAGATGTTGTTTTGCAAAGCACGCGGTTACCTAACTTCTAAAAATGTTTTATATTTTATTGAATAGCATGGACAATTAAAAATATTTCCTTGTAACAGAAGCTTGTTACAGTACCTGCGGAAAGCATTCGTACGTCTAAGAAAATACAGGTTTTTTTCCCTTTAGCATCGTTTTGTTGAGGATAGGGTAAAATGGGTCATAGTGTTACTGACTGTTTTTTGAAATTTATCACTTTTTTTTTTTTGAATCTGGCAATTGTCAACTCAATACCAGTTTTTACTTATTATATTCGTGCAGTGATTTAAACAATTGAACTGTGTGTTGCGTTATCAGAAGTACATCCTCCTTGTAAGCCATATCATATCACATCACACTCCAGAGCCCCCCGTATCAAACATTATTTGTGGTTTAAACTAATCGATGGGGCCTTGAAAACAGCAGTTTTTTTTTTTTTTTTTATCCGAAACAAAAGCCGAGCAATCCCTGGTCCAGCATCCCCAGAGGTATTGTTTCATTTGGAGGATTTTGTGACCACTATACATTTAACGTGCCCCAGTCACTATTAACGAACACGGCGAGATCTTCGACCTGTTGACTTCAAACTTTCAGTTACGAGTCGGACGCCTTACTGATCAGCAAGGGCACCACTCTAACTTCCTTGATGGCACCCCTATTCCCCACAGCTGCGGGACACGCTAACAACAAAAATAACTTATTTCTTATTTCAACGAAAATATAACTGTTAAGCAAAGCGATTCAAGAATATACATCGCGAACATTATATAATGATGCAACTCTTTCTTCCTCGTCAGCCAAACTAGCTAACGAAAAACCCTCATCAAGGTAAAATGCCTAAAATGTCAAACAAAAATAGAAAAAAGAAAAACTTTTTCCTGGAAAGAGATTATCTTGAAGTCACAGGGAAAAAACCCTATAATTGCATTTATAGGACAAACCGCATATGTTTATAATAAGTAGCTACAAATAGAGCTTTTAGCAAAACCAAGTAAGGCTATTTTTTATGTCTTTTTCCTAACTCAACAAAGAGCTGAAATCCAAAAAGTATTGGACGTGGAAAATAGGATTTTCAATCAGCATCAACGTTATCAGTCTGAAAGATGATCATTGAGTTGTTTGATACTATATTTTCGTGTCTATTAATTGAAGTTATTGCCTTAATAAACAGTTCCAGCAATGTTCTAAATTGACATTATTTTCACATAATGACCCATTTTGTCCCATTATGGAGTAAAATGACTCAAAACCTATGTTTTTGTGAATTTAAGTTTCAAAATTGTTACCAAACATTTTTTGGGAACAATTGTCGTTGTTTAGGAAGACTATAATGGCAAAATGCAATAAAAATTTAGCAGGAATAAATTGAGCGTGAATTTGCTGTAAGGGTTTTGGGTTTCGTACGGCTACTGTTTAATCAGTGCCAGTTGAAGCGCTTAGCAACTTAGGGCTACAAGTGCGAACTTAAAAAGGAATGGAGATAACTGATACAAATGATAGAGAAAGCTTCATCTGGTTTGTGGCAAAACAAGGTAATAGTAGTTTCCATAGGGGCTGCTATGGGTCTTGACTTAGACACGCTTTTCAATGAAGTCTACCGCCGATCTGAATTTTGAACAGGATTTGGTCGAAAAGCTAAAAAAAATGTCCACTTATATATATATATATATATATATATATATATATATATATATATATATATATATATATATATATATATATATATATATATATATATATATATATATAAATCCCTTTGCTTACCACTACCTCAATTTTTCATATAAAAAAAAATACAACTGTCAGCTAAGTATTTTTTTATAAATTATTACACATCGTAACTTTTATTTTCTCCCTTTCATTAAACGTCAATTCATCACTTAATCATTTAAATATATTAGTGCTCTTTTGAACTTTTTAAAAGAAAAATATTATACCAAAACTTCAAAATTCACTTCACATTGATGATTCTTTTCTTATATTTCTGTAAAAGTAAATTATACTGCTATTGATCTTAAATTAGTTTACTTTGTTCCTTCTTACGGTACATCTTGTGATTTTTCTCTTTTGTAATTGTTGTTCTTTCATATTTAGAAAAAAGTAATTTATCGTAATTTGCAAAGTCATTCATTTCGGGCGACAAAAAAACTGTCATAAAATAAATATGACATCATATCCGATTTCATTTTAATCTACAAGTTTGCACACGTGAACAGCATAACTGGACAAAAACCCTGCCAGAAAGATAGTTTGACAAATGGTGTGATGTTATCGAAATTAGAAATGGAAAATAAGACAGAAATATGAAAGTCTGACGAAATTAATGAAAATGTTGTGTAAGATTTTTCTTCCTAGCTGTCAAAATCAATTACAAAAATTATTAGTTTCTTTCCTTAATGAGTTATTGTATTTTTCTTTCTACAAAAGCACATGTGAGATAAAGTAGGTTTTGTGAAATGCGATTCATTTTGGTTAATTTCGTAGTTTGTTTTTGCATTGTCGACTTACAATTTTTTATAGGATTGGAGAACACACTTCATTATTAATTGAGACGAAGACTGATAGCTTTTAAGTATTACTTGACTCTCCAATCATGATTTTGTTTCTAAAAATTCTGATCAGTGCAATTTTAAACAAAAATCTCTAATATCATGTTACGTGGTTCGTTTTGTCTTAATTAACCCTCTATGTTGCCAACCTGCTTAAATAAATGACATAAATACATTACAATAACCAGTGCAATAAGAGAAAATATTATTTTTGCTTAAAATATAGCCTGCCAGGCATTAGCATTGCCGGCAGAGTGGCGTAATGGTTAGGCGTTTGTCTCTTATGCCCAAAGACGCGAGTTCAAACTTGCCTCCAGTCGGTCAGATTTTCGGAATTTTTTATTTTTCTGCATTTTGAAAATCCATGAAAGCATGTCTTGGATTTTCAAGATACAGGAAATCGTGAGTGTTCGTGTCACACTATTGTAACGCATGACGTGTAAAAGACGCGCTGCGCATTTGCTTGGCTTTGAACAAACTTGGCAAAATTAATTTCTAGTGCAGTCTCGCATCAGAGAGTGCTCAATTGCCTCAATCTAGTGTAGAAACTAGGCATCAAATGTCCGTGATAATGGCTATCTGCCAAAAGAGATGACATATGAAAGCATGAATTGGCTCCAATTGCTGGATTTTCAAAGATGCAGAAAGTCGTCAGTGTCCATGTCGTACGATTATACTGCATATTAAAGTCATGTTGAGTAGTTGCTTGGCCATAAATAATCTTGGCAAAATGAACTCCTAATGCAGTTTTGTATCGAAGAGAATTCAGGAGCCTCCATCTGGTGGGGAAGTTAGGCGTTAAAACTATATGGTAATAGCTATCCGCCGAGAGAGATGCCGCATGAAAGAAAGGATGCCAGATCTTGGGACCTGCACTCAGATTTGCAAGTAATGAGAAACTAATAACATTATTAAAGATGCAAGCAAGCACTAAAAATTTAAACTTTTTTTTTTTGAGCAATCACGATTTCTTATTGTTCTCATTTGACTGTTTTTGGCGTCTTTTGATTTTTCCCACCGCCACCCTCCGCACCATCACCGTCGACGGGCTCCTCACGATGCTGCTCCTATAGCGAAAGCCGTCTCCAGGTTTTCATTCATGTCCTACACACACGCACACATACAAATACACACACAAACACACCTACACCCACACACAAACACACACACAAACACACCTACACCCACACACAAACACATACACACACGCATACATACAGACACCCACACATACACACAACTACCCACACATTCATGCCTGCACACAGACACAAACACATATGCCTACATACACATACCCCCCCCCACACACACATTCATACACACAACTACCCACACACTTATGTCAGCACACAGACACAAACGCACATACACATAACCCGTACACACAAACACATACCCCCACACACAAGCACACACGCCTACATACACACACTCGTGATTGCGAAAAACATATTGAATTCAAGATGTCAAAATTCAAATTAATTTTTCTTTTTTTTTTTTTTTTCTTTTTTTTTATGCAAAAACATTTTATAATAATGGAAAGCTTGAAACCCTATCATACTTTAGCATGACGAATAATAGTAGGAACATAACCAAAACTGAATGATACCACAAAACATTTACCTGGCGAACTATTTTATTAAATGAAATTCTTGAAGTAAAACCGAGTTAGTAACTTTAGTAACTGTGGTTACAAACCTACCAGCCAATGCCCACATTTTTGCATCAAGCTTTCAGTGTTTTTGCTTTTTTTTTTTTTTTTTGCAACGTTGTTCGTCGAAGCATTTTTGTTGTGAACAGTTGCCAATTTTGTTGACAGGCTGTTGAAGTATTATTTAAGTTGAAGTAAGTCAACAACAATAGTTTGTGCAAGGTGAAAATGTAACAAAAAAGAAAGTGTATGAAATTGAAAGCAGAAGCCAGTACACGATTCGGTATTGTGTATAAATGTAAATGTGCGGAAATTGGAAATGCAGTGAGCCACATATACGACACTGGAAAAATTTTTGGCTGTGACCGAATTCGTCTTGAAATATTTTCGTACTAGATCTAAGACAATGATGACGAACCTTTTTGACTCATCGTGTCAAATTTTTTTAAAACGTTAACTTAAATCTGATGCCGCGTCACACGCAGAAATCTTTTCTTTTTTTTTTATATTTGCACAAGCAAAAAAACCGTTTGCGGCAAGATGACTTCCTTTTTTCCAAAACTCAATGAAACCCATTTTGTGAATCGGAATGTTTTGGTCGTTTTAAATAATGTAAGTAAAGTTTTATTTCACAAAGTTTTGAAAATTACATCAGATAGATCGTACCCCGTTACCCAAACACGGAAAATGTTATTACTTTTTAAGCGATTTGATGAATTTGACTTCTGTGACTTTCGGTTCCAACATAACGGAGAACGGCTTACTCTTCAAGGGTTCGTTGTCTGTTTTGACAGAATACCTTTCCAAATTGCTTTCTCTCAATATTAGATGATCTGGTAGGTCTTTTCCGCTCCCCCGATTTGGTCATCGCGATTTTTTGTTGAGTGTTATGATATTTCGCTATATAAAAACAGTTCAAGGACCCTACGAGACCTGAGGGCTGACATCTAAGCAAAAATTACGAACGTATCCACTTCTATACTGGAAGGGTCAGAAGAAATGTCAATGATAAACTTATTCGGAACAAAGACAATGGGGAACTGCATCTACCTGATGTGAGATTCAAAACTGTGAAAAGCAAAATTTTAGAAATAAATATAGATTGTTTAAAAAATTCTGATTTACAAAATAGGATTTATTAAGTTTTGAATTTAGGAAATTACCTTTCCGCACCCTGTATTTAAATGACCTTTAACAACAAAAAAGTTAAACTCAAAGTATACATAAAAAGAAAACTAATTTACGTTTCGAAAAACAATTGTAATCAAACAGTATGAAAAACAGGAAGCTTGTAATTTTTTGGGCTCGATGTTTTGTTTGATAGTTATCAATGGGGTTGTTTCCTTCAGTCAAAAGTAATACTTTTTGTCACTGAAATTGATAGAATAAGCAAAAAAAATAGTAATATTAATAACATGGACTCAGAAAATACTTTCATTTTCCCAACGGTTATTTTTTAATTAATTTTTTAGAAAGTCCATTTTTTTCAAACAAGGCGTGGTCTTTATGACGTCACAAATGATACACTTCGGCGCATCTTTCTGCCGCGTTTCCACCTTATGATTATCAAGAAGCGAATTACAATTGCGCTCTACGCTTGCTATCAACCATATCGTTGCCAACACACGTGAGTAAAGATGCGAATTAAATATTTTGGACCGTGAATGGCAACACTGAATGGCATTTCATCATTTGTGATGTCATCGGCAGAAGCGTTAAACGATAAAAGAGCACCGATTTAAATAATTTTTTTAAAATATTAAACTTAAAGAAACTATTTAAAAAATGGTCAGATTCTATGTTTTTAAGCGTGCTCTTTCAGAAAAAAAATTCTTTTAAAATTTTGGAAACGACCCCATTGCAGGTTCATACTTGGTGCACTTTAAAGCAAAGCAGCTCTACTTATTTCAAATTGTTAGCGATTTCTCGTATTTATTTTAATGTATTTTACCGCTGAAAACAAAGTAACACAAAAATACATTCGGAAAAAAATTATTCGTGAAAGCATCGCTAGCTTTTTCATGCCCCTGAAAGTGTCATGTAATCTGGTCCTAGTACAGTAAACTCTCTATCTGAACACTCTCTAATGTGAACACTCTGATATTTTGAGCACATTTTGGTGGTCCTGAGGAGCACACATGCATTAATTCTGTCTCAATCTAAAATGAAGACCCCCATAATTTGAAGACTTTTGTTCGGTCCCATGAGTGTTCAGAATAAAGAGAGTCTACTGAACACAAAATTCCTTTTAATTGTTGCTCTCTTTTACGTACTAAAACAGCTTCATTCGAGGTTTTCAAGTTTCCACCTTAATTTGATCCACACATAAGTCCGGATGTAACCTTGAAACTCTGCAAGTTGCATCTCTAAATCATCAATCTGCATCCATTGAAAATTTTTGATACCTTAGTGCTTTAAAAAAACTACACCCAGATAAATTGGTGTGCTCTGGGCTTTTAAGTTGGTTGAACTTTTCGCTGATATACTCAAGAATACGTTTACTACATTCTCTGGTGCATGGATTTCATTAAGCTTGCTGTGGTGACCTTCTCAAAATACATTTTTATCCGAAGAAAATGCATATAATTTTTAGTATATCGTGAAAAACTTTAAGTTCACTTCAAATTTAGAAAAGAATGTATAGCTATTCAAAAGCGCAACATTTGAGACTCAATCCGTACAAGTATCACTTATTGATATTATTACTATAATCCCATTTTTCTAACCTAATTTGTGCATTCCCATTTTATGCATTTTTCTTACAAATTAAAATTTTGTAAACTAAATTGTTCATTTTTTTTATCGCTGGATACGTGCGTCACCTAAAATAAGCTCGCGTGTCACATCTAACACGCGTATCATAGGTTCGCAACATAAATATAGTATTATAACTAGTTACACCATGCTTAACGAAATTCAATGGGTGCTATTTACCGCGACAAGCTTAAAAAAGACGGGCAAAAACATATGGATGCAATGCTGTTTGCATCCCATCAAACTACGGCAACAGTTGTTGCGTGAATGCGCTTTTCGGGCATTTGCCCGTCTATACTAGAAGAGCTCGGTGTCCATGGAACCGGTTTAGGAAGTTAAAGCTACTAAAATAGGTACTACATATATGGTTCGCCATCACTCTTATCTAAGAGTTTTTATCTAAGATCTAAGAGCAATTTCTCTAAATTATTTCAATCGGCATAATAATATTAATTATGTAGGATAAGTTTTTCATTGAGTTGGCAATACTAATCATTTTATATAATTTTCAATCTTTGACAGTTACTTCTTTAAATTTGCATAAAAGTTGTCAATGCTTTTCATTGAAATAAAGTTTTAAGTAGTTCTAGAGCAAGAAAAACTCTTAAGCAAAAATTTATTCTTCAAATTTATCCATAGTATTTTCCTTTATAATAAATAAAAATTCATTTTACCACTCGAAATCATTGAAATACTTTTAAAAACTGATAGCCACTATTTTATGTTTTCCCTACCAACAGCTTAACACATTTTCTACTCCTTTCACATAAAACTTTCAAAATTACACGAGCGAAAATTACCTTCATGAATCATCTAATTCATGAAAATGCGCAAAGGATATTCTAAACTACTTACTATCTTGAGAGTTAAATTTGAAGTTTAAAACAAAGCCAGTAATTTTATGTTATACTCCGTACGTAAAACCAGGCTTAGCTAGGATTATTCAATCAAGCCAAGTAAATTCTTTTGATCATAACTAGCCATTTCTACTAAGCAACATCAGTTTTTTTTTTTTTTTTTTTTTTTTTTTTTTTTTTTTTTTTTACAAATAATTGCTAGCGAAAATGTTACTGATGGGAAACTTGGCTCATCTAAAATAACGAGTTGCATTTAAATAATTAAATTACTTCCTGTGTAGACCGCTGGAATCATCATTAGTTATTAAACTCAAGAAGTCAGCTGCTTATATTGAGATTGTTTGAATCTGCTCGTACCAATATGTTCAATAATTAAAATAAATTCACTTTTACAGGACGTACACACGAAATTCTATAGAAGCAACTAAAATAAACATTAAATTAATAATATCATCTCAAATTCTGCATGCGACGAACAAGAATAAACATTCTTTTTCTATTCATGCAAACAACATTAATTTTTACTGGCACGCATATTTTAGCTTTCCCTTTCTTAGAAAAGAAATAGTAATGTTCAAGTCAGCTGTTTGATTAATAGTAGTTGAGTGACTAGCGTATCGATACTACTTCAAAGTTAAAATTTTAATTTTCTTTACTGGAGGTCTCGGTTTAAATAAGTCAAGCGTTAAAAGTAGTTTTCGCTTCACTAAATTTTATTTTGGGATGGAAGTCGTCTGGCAGTTAATTTAAATGAATGCTAAAGTAGTTATACGGCAAGTAAGTAAATATTTATGGAACATTGGTATTTCAATATAATTTTATTGCCAAATAAAAATCTAATCAACCTGTGAATATATTCGTTTTTATTGGTGAAACTATGCATTGGTGAGGAGTTTTTTTACTACCCATCTCGCGCGTGTTGGAGAATATAAAGATTGTAATGTGTAATGGAAATTGCTTTTTTGTATTTAACATTAGTTTGGATATAAGTTCTGAACTTTTGATATACTTCTGTATAATTTTATTTTAAATAGAGGTTGTTCGTAAACTGTTTATAAGTAAAGAGTATTATTAGTCCAGTCAATGAACACATTGTAGCGTGCATGGAATATGCGATAATTTATGACTTCAGAATATTGTTAGGAGTAGTTAATAAGTAGACATACTAAAAGTCCCGACCCTGGGGGGTGAGCAAAAGGTGGGAGGGAGGGAGGAAGAAAATTTTGGGTTTTTCGAGAAAATGTAGGAAACGGTGGAAAAAAATGCATTTAAAATAAAAATTCAAGCTAATTAAACTTCGTATAAAACTGTTTCTACCCTATTTGTTCAATTTCCAACAAATTTCTGCGTATATGTTATGAAAAAGCAATGATTTTCGGAAAAATTCTCTATTTTTGTCGAACATTTGCTCCGAGTGCCTACCAGGATCAGTATTTATGAAAATTGTCAATAACAAAGTTGTAGAGCGTTAAATTTCCTTCAATTTGATATGCTATTTTGCTATATTTTATTCAACCAATCAAAAGTTACAGAACATCAAACACGCACTTTCCTGGCAAAAAATGGAACACTTGCCCTTCACAAATTTCAAACTGACTCAAAAGGATCGCGCACTTCCTCTTTCTTCAATAAATTCGACAAAAGAAGTATTTGGGGATTACTACAACTCAAATGATGCTTAAGGTGTATGTGGGGGGGGGGGAGGTCGTGAAATTGCGACTTTGTGACAAGGGGGAAGGAAAGAGTAAGAAGAGTGACATCAAGCATTTTTTAATACGAATATCGTACTTGTGTATATACAATATACGTACTTGTCACATGATTGCTGCAAAAGATCCCTTGAGCGCCTGCTTGGCACAGACACTCTGAGACAAAAAGAGTGAGATTTTTTTTTTTCGAAAAGTATTGGTTTTCAAGAACGCGTACCTAAAGTAACACTAAATGTGACACATATGTATGAAACCAATTTCACGATAAATTTTGTTAACTTTCACTTTTATTCGGAACTCATTTTTCCTGCCGTTTCCGAGATATAATCGGAAACCACAAAATTTGGCTCTCCCTTCTCATCTTTAACTCCCCTTCCTCCCCCCCCCCCCAGGGTCGGGGACTGTCAGTATAATTACTTATTAATTACTTCTAACAAATTTTCGTTTAAATAATGCAATAGGTATGGAGCTAATTCATACTGCATATACGTAGTTCTGCAAATCTTCGTCCGATTTCTTGGTAAGGGGCTGTCCATAATGATGTTACACTTTTTCTCAACATTTTTGACCCACTCCCTATTTTTCACAAAGTACTTTTCATAAACTAATTTTTATAAACATATTCGTATCAAAAAAAAAAAGCTTGATGTCACACTTCTTACTCTTTCCCTCCCCCTTATCACAATTTTACGACGTCCCCCCCCCCCCAAACCTTTAAACATCATTTGTGTTGTAGTAATCTGCAAATACTTCTTTATTGTCCATCAGGATTGTC